>NW_027501503.1:0-66390 GCF_021521415.1 Bidens hawaiensis | reverse complement strand
TCTGGATTGAGGTCAAATTGGCAAAAAGTTAATGCTCATAAGTCAACTCTTAAAGAGTTGTATATGTCCACTATGATTAAGGTATCATTTGTATATTTGTAGTTGATTTACTATTATAGTTCATTAACTTGCATAAAAGGGCGAACCTGACAATGGGCAACGAAACATGAGAAACATTGTTTTGCAACTAACATATGTCATGGACTATCTCGCTACATGTCTATTTATGAAGGATCTTGCTATGAGTTGTATAAAAAACTTTATCATTCTTTATAAAAAATATATTCAAAGAGTTCTTCCTCCTTTGTGCTTGGATTGAAGATCATCTGTTAATATTAAAAGTGTATTACTATTGTTTTTTACAAAACTTGAACTTTACACTATAAATATTATAAATCAAATATCATTTGTTTTATCTCGTAATTAAGTTTGGAGATTAATTAAACTACACAAGGATTATCAATGAGAATCCTATGACCCGTCGAGAAGCATGGGCTTCAACGCTAGAAATATATACAAAATGAATCGCATAAAACCAAATATGGGGTAACCAATATTTGTCAGATGCACTTTGTTATAGTTGAATTTATAAAAGGTTTGTGGATTGGAATTTGGTTAAAAACAGTAGTTTGGGCAAAACGGTCGCTTGGCCCCCTCCCCCGGCAACTCGCAACTAATGTTGGCACCATAACGGATCAAAACGCCGTCAACCAAATTTATGTTGTCCCGCCGCAACGCATGGGCACTCCTACTAGTTTATTTATTATATATAATAATAATAATTAACAAGTTTGGTGTCGTTAGTGCCGACGGGCCACTAAGTGGCACCATATTGATATTTTGTTTTTCTTTTTTCCTTTTTTTTTAAATTCGCTACCGTAACAAACATAACGAAAACCAACCAAATTTGCGTAGACTTACAGCCTCAACACTCGAGACCAAAACGGTTGGGTATTTACCAACATCCAAGTTTACCAACCAGCGCTACCCTATTGGTTCATCTCAATTTTTTTTATATATATATTTTTCATTTTTCAGCTCCGGTACCATAACGAAAGTAACCGAAAGCGACCAAACTCGTATATAGATAAATATCGGTGGTCGGCGCCGCAAGGCCATAATGTTTTTTGCTTTAAATATGTATATTATTTGCTATATTTTTTTTAGTCTTGACATAGAAAGAAACATATACGAAACTGATCAAATACGTATCGACTCACCATTTCCATGTCCAAAGAGTAACCAACACTAAAGAAAATTTGCATCAACTCGCTACCGTAAAAATTGGGATTTTCCGGCACATACCAACTGAAGTTGATGTAACTAGTTTATTGTATTTCCAAAAAGAGCCTACACATAATGCCGTTGTGGGCTTAGCGGAAAACATATATGGCACTTCGAGGCGTACTGGACTGTAACCAATTCGAACCTACAACCCGAACCGGAATAAGGTAACCCCTTTATCCCAATCCACGAACCAAAACCAAAACCAAAAAGCTAGGGTTTGTTTCTGAGTCGTTATGGAGCGATCTCATACAAGACGAGGAAGAAGCATCGAAGCCGAAGATGACCGATGGGAATCCAACCTAGAAGACACCACCACCACCACCACCAAACACCGCAGCAGCCGTCGACGAGACGATAAGGACCACAGAACTCGCGACCGTGAGAAATCGAGGTAACAGAGATCGAAGAAAGGAGGATGAATTTGACAACCGTGAGAAGGATCGAACACGTGAGAAGCATAGAGATCGTGAGAGAGGTAGAGATAAGGATAAGGATAGAGAGAGAGTTAGGGAGAAAGTGAGTAGCAGGAATAATAATAATAATAATAAGGATGAGGATTTAGGGAAGGATGTTGCGAAATCGGATTCCGAGGACGGTGAGGTGAAGGATGAAGCTGCTAACGTTGAGAGTGAGCATGGAGGATCCAAGCAGTCTGCGTTTTCTGATATTCAAGACCGGATTATGCGGTGAGAACTATTATTATTATTATTGTTACTAGTTTTTATCATTTTCTAGGGTTTAGATCAGTGTTGTAAAACTCGCTAGGCGGCCGACCCCCTTGTAGGAGTACCCTGGGAGTACTCGGCTTGTGCTCGAAAATGATAAATGTAACATAAAATAATTATTGCATATTATATATATGTTAAGACAAGCATAATTCATATCAAAATAAGCATAATTCATATGAAAAATAAAAAACATAAATAAGAAAAAATTCATGTTTTGTTGTTACTTTTAAGTTTTTACTTGAAAAAAAAATTTGCTGGCCGAGTTGACCTTGGAGGCCGAGTAATCCTGAGTACTCCGACTTTTGACCGAGTTGGACCTTGGCGAGTAATGGTGGCTGAGTTGGGAAAAGGCGGCGAGGTTGATGTTTGAGGACCTTGGAATCGCCGATTCCATGGCCTTGGAATCCGACTTTTACTACACTGGTTTAGATGATGGAAATTGGAAATTAGGATTTTAATGCACACTTTTACAAAATCAAAATTTGAAACTTAACGATAGTGGTAACTTACTTAAACCTTATTATTATAGAATTTTGTAGCATGTGACAGCTAATGGTTGGCTTAGATTATGTAATTTGGATTTTGAATGCTCACTGCCGTAAATCAAAATTTGTTCCCATTGTATGAATTTTTCTCTTTGGCGTATGCTTCATAAAAGTTATTGTGCAGAAACATCTGTTACTAGTTTCTCCTTGTTCTATTTGCATCATTTTATAGCATGGGAGTGGCTAGGGCTGTAAACGAATTGAACAAGAACAAGGATTTGTTCATGTTCATTCAGTTGTTAAACAAACGAACAGTTTACGAACTGTTCACCAAGTGTTCGTTTGGTTTGTATTTACAGCGTTTTGTAGGGTTTAGATGATGGAAACTAGAGGGCATTATAAGGTGAGAATTATTATTTGTTACTAGTTTTTTATAGTTCTATTTGCATTTTTTTGTAGCATGCGAGGTCTAGGGCTGTAAATGAACCGAACAAGCATTCATTTGTTAAACAAACGAGCGTCTCGCCAAACAGTTTACGAACTGCTCAACAAATGGCCGGTTCGGTTTGTATTTGCAGCGTTTTGTAGGGTTTAGATGATGGAAACTAGAGTGTATTATGAGGTGAGAAACATTTGTTGGTAGTTTTTCCTTTTTCTGTTTGCTGATAACTAGGGTTTAGATGATGCTATTTAAAATTGAATGCTTGCTGCCATCATTTTTAGGCATCTTTTTATTTTGTGCATATGCTTCGTGAAACTAACAGGATAGTAGTAGCTTTATCATTGCATCACTGTTTGCATTATTTAGTTTTGTTTTTTAGTTGTTTCATGTTTAGACTACTGTTATTGTTTTATTCTGTCGGTTCCAGATGGATTTTTGATTAAATTTGATGCACTTGTTATTATTTTTAGAATGAAGGAAGAACGGCTGAAGAAAAAGTCAGAAGAGGCTTCAGATGTATTATCGTGGGTTTCAAAAAGCCGAAAACTTGAAGAGAAAAGGAATGTTCAAAGGGACAAAGCGTTGTATCTCTCGAAGATGTTTGAGGAGCAGGTTAGTTGTTTTTTCTTGATATGTTTTCATATGCAAATCAGCCATTTTTTTATATTATGCATCTGACCACATTGTTAATATTTAGGATAACGTGACTCAAGAAGATGATGAAGACGAGCCACCAACTCTCAAGCATTCATCTCGTACAGTCTTTTGTTTGATTTATACAAAACATTTACCCATTTTCGCTCATTGTTATCCATTGAGATCATTTCAAAGCTTACTTGAAATTGTGTTGGCAGGTGATCTTGCTGGATTTAAAGTTCTTGATGGACTTGACAAGGTGATTGAAGGTGGTGCAGTTGTTTTGACACTGAAAGATCAGGACATACTTGCAGATGGTGATATTAATCAAGGTAAGTGTGTTTTACTATTTTTTAATTGAATTTATTTCTACTTTTTTTTTTGTCATCTTTTAGTGGTTTTCTGCTGGATCCAGATATCCTAAGGCGACTTTACATTGTGTACATCAGGGGTTGATATGCTTGAGAATGTGGAAATTGGTGAACAAAAGAGGAGAAATGAAGCTTATAAGGCTGCTAAAAAACAGTCCGGAGTTTATGATGACAAGTAAGTTTAAGAGTTGAATTTTTGTAGTTTTCTTTGCATGTAAGGTGGCAGTTGGACCTGTTTTTTTGTGAATGGGTTGGTTTGGGTTATGCTCTATTTTTAACAGGTCAAATGTGTAATATTAAATAAAGTTTTAACAACAAATTCATCTCTCTTTAATCAAGACAAGATGTGTTCAGGCCTCAGGGTCGACTAAGTATCTGTTCTAACCTATTATCCAACTCAACTGGCCCATTTTCCCTTTATATTGTTTCTAGTGATATTTTGTAAAGACTAATCTTGCTTTCTGGTTGTTTTTCTTGTAGGTTTAATGAAGATATTGGGTTTGAAAAGAAAATGCTTCCACAATATGATGATCCGGTTGTGAATGAGGTGAATATTATATAATATAACTTAGTTAAATAATGGCAATATATTTTCTTGACCATATAATTTCTTTCAGGGTGTAACTCTTGATGAAAGAGGGCGTTTTAGTGGCGAAGCTGAAAAAAAATTGAATGAGGTAATTTTTTACATATTTAGCTGTTTGATTCTTAACGCTGTTAGCTAGTTTTCTTAGATTTGTGGTTAACTAGTTTTCTTAGATTTGGTACTGTGTGTTGGCTTTCTTTAACTAGTACATCATAACACATTCTTTAGGTTTGATTTGTGCAAGTACACACATATATCAATCAAGTAAACAGTTAGATTTGATTTGAAAAGTAAAACACGTTAATGTTTGGTATGCTGCTTCTTGATCACCATAAACATACAACAGACAGAAATAAATTTATTGGAAGTTTATAACTCATTAAAAACATAAGTTTCACACTTTCACTAATCAATAATATTGTTAATAATTATGCCATAACTTGCAGCTTCGAAGAAGGATAGAGGGTGCATCTGTGACCCCACATTTTGAAGACCTTACTTCAACTGTAAAAACCACCTCAACAGACTACTACACCACTGAAGAGATGCTGAAGTTCAAAAAGCCTAAGAAAAAGAAATCACTAAGAAAAAAAGACAAGTTAGACATCGAAGCCCTTGAGGCAGAAGCCAGGTCAGCTGGGTTAGGTGAGAATGACCGTGGATCGCGGGCCAATGGCAAAAGGCAGGCTGAAAAAGAAGAACAAGAAAGATCTGAAGCACAAAAGAGAAACGAGGCATTTAAGTCTGCATATTTGAAAGCTGATGAAGCATCTAAAGCACTAAGACTGGAGCAAACTATTACTGTTGAGAAAGATGATGAGGATGGTTTTGTGTTTGGTGATGATGATGCTGATCTTCATAAATCTTTACAAAGGGCTAGGAAACTTGCTCTTAAAAAGCAAGATGATGAGGGGTCGGTCACTGACCCACACACAATTGCTTTACTTGCTTCTTCGAGCAGTAAGAATGCTGATGTGGATAATGGGGAGTCGCAAGAAAATAAGGTGGTTTTTACAGAGATGGAAGAGTTTGTGTGGGGCCTACAACTTGATGAAGGTATGTTATTTATATTGAGCCCTAATTAAGACTGCAAGGTTTTCGGCTTTGTGTAATTGAGGTTGGAAAATGGGTGGGTCGTGCGGGTTTGGTAATGGGTCAATGGGTTTTGGTCAAAAGGGGAATTTGTTTTGGCGTGGATTATTTTTCTTTTCAAGTTTAGTAAATAATTAACATGCTAAATATGATTATAAATATTATTTGCTATGAAAGATTATAAAAACTACTTGCTATGAAAAACTGTCATTTTGAGAACGCCCTATGGACTTTTGAAAATTTTGCACAAAAGTTCTTGGGTTATATGTGCATGATTAAATCTTTACTTTTAAGAAATGGCTATAATGTCTCTGCACTTTGTATTATTAGTCCTTTTTAGTTGTATTTTGTAGGTCTTGCTTTTAATTTGGATAATTGTCAATAAGAATGGTGTTTTTAATCAAGTGATTTTTGGATTTTATAAGCATATCGATATACTAAATTGGATAACTTTTGTCTTGTTTGACTCGTTCTGTTTTTGGTCAAAGTCATTTATCTTAACCCACTTTATGCGTTAATGACAAAATGCAACCATAATTGTCCGAACTTGCCACTTCTTGGTATACAACCACACTTTGTAACTAATGAGGTTTTCATTTATTTTAGTTAAGTTCTTATTTTCTAAATAATATATGTTCTACAAATGAATATATAATGTTTACACAATATTTCTCAGTTTGAACAAATTCTAGGCTATTTCAGTTACGTATTTCATGCATACCAGATGACATTAAAGAAGTTGTATTTATCACATTGTAACTTCACATATTTACAATCTGCCCTTAATGTTTACAGACGCTCATAACCCTGATGCTGAAGATGTTTTCATGGAGGAAGATAAAGCAGCATCGCCACCACCAGAAGAAGAACAAAAAGGTAACAATGGTGGTTGGACAGAGGTGAAAGATGTTATTCAGGATGAAAAAATGGCAGATGAGGAAGAAGAAGTTAAACCAGATGAAACAATTCACGAGAGTTCACTTGGAAAAGGGTTATCCGGTGCACTTAGGCTACTTAAGGACCGTGGGACCCTCAAAGATACTGTTGAATGGGGTGGCAGAAATATGGACAAGAAAAAGAGCAAGCTTGTTGGCATTGTTAGTGAAAATGATGATAAAAAGGAGATACGGATTGAGAGGACCGATGAATATGGAAGAATTGTAAGTGCTTGTTTTCTAATTGATGTACTTGATTTGGTAGTTAGCTGGACGTGGCAATTTTGACCCATTTGGTTATATATGGTTGGGTCGGTTTGGGTTGTTTTTGTTACAAATGGGTCAAATTGCTAAGGAGTAATGACAGTCTTATGGGCTATAAGGCTAGCTATCTTTTTTTTTTCTTTCTTTTTTTTTCATAACTACTTATTAGTTGGTCGGTGGTTGATAATCAAAGACCGGTTTTGTAGGTTAAAAAACTAATTTGATGATCAATGATAATAACTACAAATGAGTGGGCAGTTTTGACTCGTTTGTAATGAAAACAACCCAAATTGACTCGCCCATTTTGACCCGTTCAATCATAAATGGGTGGTTCAATCTGGTTTGTTTTTATTAAAAATGGGTCATATAGCTGTTAAACACAGTCTTAAGGGCTATAAGGATAACTAATTTGATGGCTAAAAAACTAGTTAGCTAGATGATTTTGACCCATTTAGTTATAAACGGGTGGGTTAAATTTAGATTGTTTTTATTATGAACGGGCCAAATATTTGCTGCTCAGAGTCTTAAGGGATATAAGATAACAATTATTTTGATGGTTGAAAAACTAGTTAAGCCAGATGTGGCAGTTTCAACCCGTTTTGTTATAAATGGGTGGGTCAGTTTGGGGTGTTTTTATTACAAACGGGTCAAATAAATAATTTGCTCATCACAGTTAATTTGGGTTCAACAACTATTTATTTTTCATAACCACTTGGGATTTTTCATAACCACTTCTTGGGTGGTTGGTAGTTGATAGGTAAATAACAAATCTGAAGGTTAAAATTCCAACTTGAATAATAATAATGATAACTACAAACCACCTTCAGGTGGTTAATAGTTACGCTGAACTAATTGTCTTTTTCTTTTGTTTTCAATTGTTGGTAACCGCAAAATTAGTTTTAGTGTCAAGCATGTCTAATGGTTCATGTGGGGTGAGATCATTTAAATTCCACATACAAACTCCATAATATTTTAAATTAAAAATTTAGATTATTGATGCAATAGTATTGTATTTATATTCATATATAACACATTAGTTATGAAAAGATAAAAACTAATGTGCTAAATGTGTTTTTTCGTCAACAAAATGTGACCTGGCCTGTTTCAACTTCCATCCTATACTGCTACTGCAACTAATAATAATATTTTATGGTCTCTCAATATTTCAAACACTTCTCTTAGTTTTTTAGTGGTTTCAGCTGCAACATTTATAATTCATTATTATGTTATCAATGACTGAGATTCTTTTGTTTGACCAGTTGACTCCGAAGGAAGCTTTTCGGCTTATTTCACATAAATTCCACGGAAAGGGTCCTGGAAAAATGAAACAAGAAAAACGCATGAGACAATATCATGAAGAACTGAAAATAAAACAAATGAGAAATGCTGACACACCATCATTGTCGGTTGAAAGAATGAGGGAAGCTCAATCTAAAATGAAAACACCTTATCTTGTTCTTAGCGGTCATGTCAAGCCAGGGTATGACTTGCTTTCACTATGTTCTTTTATAATAAAATAAGTTTTTAATACTTTAGTTACTTGATTTAGAATTAAAATTTTTTTTTTTCAATTTTTTAGGCAAACAAGTGATCCCGCAAGTGGTTTTGCTACAATGGAGGATTTCCCGGGAAGCTTGACACCGATGCTTGGTGATAGAAAGGTAGAAACTTTTCGGTTTTCAGATTTTCATGATCTTTTGCTTTAGGTTATAAACGGTTCGGTTAATATTGTTAATCATAATTTAACTTTCGATTTTGGACCTAAGTAGATTTAAATTGACTTCATTTAATACACACATTTAATTGTATATGCACGGTAATAAAATAAAACGTCAGCAATCTTTTAAAGTTAAAAGAATAATAAGTGATAGCTATCATATTGTATATATAAAAAACTTTTTCGATATATAACAAAGGTTGGTTTAAGTGTTAGCCTAGATTGGTTAACTTGGTTATTTATACACATATTAATGGAACCGAAACATGGGTTTTTATGTACACCAAATTTAAATTGTGATGACTGAAACCATTTTTTTGTTAGGTTGAACACTTTTTGGGTATAAAGCGGAAAGCTGAACCTGGAGACATGGGCCCACCAAAGAAGCCGAAAGCCTGAATAGGTCATTTGACTTTGTTCAGAAAGTCAACTGAAGATGTAAAGATCTGTGCTTGACGTTAAGGTTTAACAATTTGCTGGAATCTTTGGGCAATAGATATAATAGTCTATAAAGTTTGTTTGAACCATTTTTGGTTTTCTATTCGGTTTATTAGATTAAGAAACCATATGAGGAAAGCTAAGGATGCAGTCAAATGGTTCAATTGTGTGGATGATTGTTCGGTCGATTTGAGTTGGTTAAAAAAGATTCAAGGATAGATGCATGGATGCTATCCGGATATTAATCTCATCGTCGGTAACAATGTGTACTATGTAATCGGCTTATGCTTTAGGAATTGAAGTTGGATCTTTGGACAAATAGAAACAGTGGTAATGACATATATTCCTCCAAGGTAAGTCACTGAACAATGACATTAAATAATGTTTAATTATGATTTAATGTTCTTTAGTGTTATTGTTTATGTTCAGTGACTTGAAGAAAAAATAAATATAATGCATTACTAATAAAATGAAAGTACAAATAAAATTTCTTAGGTTTTTCTGTAAGCACATAAATAAAGAAGCCTGCTTTTAATTGTTTTACACCTTTATTTTGTATTTACTCAAAACTTGATTTAAGTTGCTCACCTGGCTGATACTCTTGAAAATTTATTAAAGTAAACCCTTCTCTTTTTTACTTACTTTAGGCTCACAAGTTTAAAGATAGAGAAAATTACTGTTTGCGTTCTTGTGGTTTTAGGTAGAGATGTTCAAAACGGTTCCGGACTAGGAACCGGAACCGGTTCCTAACCGGTTCCAATATTCAAAACCACCTTTTAAACCGGTTCCAGGCTCGAACCGGTTAGGGAACCGAACCGGTTCTCCCACCCTCGGACCCCTAACCTATCTAACCGGTTCTTACCGGTTCCTAACCCGGTTCCTGTACCGTAACCGGTCAAAAAACGGCTATTTTTGACCCCAACGGTCAAAAAACGGCCAAGAAAACGGTTAGGAACCGGTTCCGGTTCGGTTCCGGTTCCTACCCGCCCCCACTCAGAAATGCAAGAACCGGTCACGGATCATCGGGTTGAATCAGATAGGGTCCGGTTCCTACAAAAAACGGGTAGGAACCGGTTCGGTTCCGGTTCGGTTCCACCGGTTCGGTTCCAGGAACCGGTTTTTTTGATCATCTCTAGTTTTAGGGCAAAGACACGAGTCGCTGAAAAGTTTTTTTGAACTGGTTGAGTCCCTGAGATTTCAGAAACGAACAATTTGTGTCCCTATGGTTTTAGAAATGAACAATTTAAGTCTCCGTGGTTTCAGTAAAATAGAAGTTATACCCTGAAAGTTAAGTAATGGCAGGGACTCAAATGGTTTATTTTTGAAACCACATAGACTCAACCAGTTCAAAAAATTTTTGGGGGCTCATTGTGTGTCCATCCTAAAAGCACAGGACGCAAATAGTAAGTTTCTCTTAAAGATGTCTCCAAATCTCTGATATTAAGTTCAAAATACTATAAAGAAAATTGTAGACACAACCTAAATTTGCTGCTCCTATAGCTTCATTTCCCATGGGTTTTGATCCCAAAACTACATTACTGATCGTGTCATCCATCTTCGTTCTCTAGATTTGATTCATATCGTTTGCTTCTTGCTTGAAACATTATCGATATGGTCTGAGACGTTAGCTTGTCTCCAATGTAGTGCACCTTTAATTAGTCGCTTTCAAAGCAAGCTGATTACAATAAGGTAACTTTAAGTAAAAATGTTTATGTTTGTATGTATATAAGGGTGTTGTATATATGAAAGTGCGAATAATTAATACAAAAGCTTTAGACATAGACCATGCATATAATGCATATAAATAAGGTAGCTACTTAGAACAAGAGGTGGTAATATGAACATAATAGGTCAAAATAGGGAAAATTCCTAAAATAGTCCATTTTAGAGAGAGAGTCTCAAAATAGTCCTTTTTCCTCAAAATCTTTTTATAATTTGTACTGTCAAGACGCATTGGGAAAAGATAAAAATAAAGACGAGATTTCGAAAGAAAGTCGGGTAAAAGACGAGATTTGGGGAAATAATGTCGGTAAAGTCCAAATTATTTGTAATCTTGGAGCAAAAGTTCAAATTTTTCAAAAACTTTTTTACTCAAAAAAACCGCCTTGAGAAACTGTATTATTATGTTTATTATCTTTCCCGTCCATATTTTTAAATTCTTGAAAAAATATATTTTTTTACATTTATACCCCTAAACCACCATCGCCCACTTGAACCACCACCACTACCGCAACCATCCACCACCCACCGTCCGCCACCACCATCCGTCACCACCCACCACTCACCGGAAAACAATGACGTCACCACACCTCCTCTCTTTCTCCGTCTTCATTCTCCTCACCTCTGGCGTAAGCTCACAACCGTTATCAACTTCCGAGCATTCAACCTTATTGTTTTCACTGCCGTAACGGCAATAAATTAATAAAAACGCAATAAACAAAATGCAATAAATTTTCCCAAAACGTAATAAACAAAATGTATATTACAATTAATAAAAACTTTTGCATAATTGTCACGGCACAAAGCTCTTATCTGCATATATAAAAAAAAAGTTAAAGTTAAATAGTGTAGAATTATAAAAAAGAAATGACACTCTGAATACTATCATATTTTGGTCTAATTTTTTAAATAGCTCGATGAAACTAACAAAATATATCACTATATTAATAACTAACTGATGAAGTGGTTAGACAATTAAACACTCTAAGCTCAATTGTTATTTTGTGAAAGACAAACTAAACTTGCGTTTGAAAAGTTGGCTCGGAAAGATGAGTTTGGGGCACTAAAAGAAACACGGATGGGGCACTTGGGGTCTTTGAACCTAATATATTAGAAGTTTATAGAAGAAAATACAAATTTGAGGGGATGCCTACGCTCCCCCTGACTCAATACTGAATCCGCCCTTGGCACCAAGCCACCAAATATTAAAGTATTAAACACAAGTGTCAACTGTATGCTATGAATATAAAACACGGCAGTGAAAACAATAAGGTTAAATGCTCGGAAGTTGATAACGGTTGTGAGCTTACGCCGGAGGTGAGGAGGATGAAGACGGAGAAAGAGAGGAGGTGTGGTGACGTCATTGTTTTCCGGTGAGTGGTGGGTGGTGACGGATGGTGGTGGCGGACGGTGGGTGGTGGATGGTTGCAGTAGTGGTGGTGGTTTAGGGGTATAAATGTAAAAAAATATATTTTTCAAGAATTTAAAAATATGGACGGGAAAGATAATAAACATAATAATACAGTCTCTCAAGGCGGTTTTTTTGAGTAAAAAAGTTTTTGAAAAATTTGAACTTTTGCTCCAAGATTACAAATAATTTGGACTTTACCGACATTATTTCCCCAAATCTCGTCTTTTACCTGACTTTCTTTTGAAATCTCGTCTTTATTTTTATCTTTTCCCAATGCGTCTTGACAGTATAAATTAGAAAAGATTTTGAAGAAAAAAAGGCTATTTTGAGACCACTCTCTAAAATGGGCTATTTTGTGAATTTTCCCGTCAAAATATGACATCTTAGTGAGTGGATTGAAATTCAGAAATTGGTTAGTCATAAAGTATTTTACGTTAAAAAAAATATAAATAAGTAATACGTTAAATTGTTTTATAATCTAACTATTTAAAGAACCTATTGACCAGATTTGGACTTAATCCCTTGGTAATAAAATCGTAACCATGACGCGACCTAAACTTGAAATAGCGTCATCTTTTGTTTTGTAGGTCATACTAACCGATCATCCGTCGGTACTGGCTAACATTTGTAATCAATGTTTTCGTGACTGTTCATGTATAGGTGATCAGATCGAATTTTAAAAAAACAAAAAAACATTTCTACCTCAATCTTTATATTTTACTACAAGAGGGTCTACAAAATATTTAAGTTTTTGTATGTTATTAAAGCTATACACGCATACAAAAAGAATAAAGTAGATCCTTATTTTGTTTAAAATTAGTTACTTTAACTTCTAAATTATCCTTACAACAACCTATTTTTTAAATCGGTCCAACCACTGAAACAATAAAATGACCAATTTGGTTATGGGAACATTATTCGTCAGATCCCGTTGCGGGTGGTTTCACAACACATAGCACTGTTTTATTTGTTGCGAGTCTAGTCTAACCAAAACAAAAGTTATAAGCTTTCTCTAATTGACGCAAAAGTAACCGAATTTTGTGTAAAACTTAGTAAAAGTAATCCAGATATTCGATTAGCATTCAATTTTTGTATTAAAATATTTTGTAACCGCTATATTAATAAACTTTAACAAAAACTATGTTAGTAACATGATTACTTAAAATTTCCATTCATGTAAACAATTGGTCCTTTGGTACAATATTATGTGAGTGTGGGTGATGGTTAAAACTTGAGATTTTTAAGATTTCAGGTTTAAAACCTGACTCAATGAGGTTTTCCTATATTGGTGGGCTTCTTTCTTGACAGTGTTTCTGTGTGAGCTAGATATTGAACAATAAAATGAGTTTGGACGGGAGACATCCGTTTTAGAAATACTCACCCAGATATTGGGGAAGTACCAAACACCGTTAAAAAAATACATATTCTAAAAACTAATTTTAACAAAAAAAATTAACAATAATTACATTAAAAAGAACTATTCCAATTTCAACAAATAAAATAAAATTACCATTCATGTAACTATTCTAATTAAAAAAAACAAAAAACAATATTTATTATTTATTACAGTATAACAAACAAAAAGCTTGGTGCCGCAAGTGTTTTATTAGGCCACTTGGTAGCATCGAACTAATCCGCAAATATTGTTTTTGTTTTTTAGTTCAGTCATCGTAACAAAATTAACGAAACCGACCAAACACCAATTTTTTTATCCTTTTTTTTTCTTTTAGTTCCAAGATCGACAATTGTCGGTTTTACCAACGCTCGAATTTTACCGACTGACGTCACCATATTGGTGCACCTCAATTTTATAATTTTTCTTTTATCTTTTGTTTTAGTTCCAGTACAATAACCTGGCTCAACGCTTATAAACGACAACTATTAGGATTTTACCCGTGAATTCCAATTTTCAGAAATAAAAAATTGTATAAAAAACAGAAAAGTAGTGCCCTTCTGAAACGACTTTTCTTCCCTTAGACAAAGACCAAACCCCTTTGAATAAACACACACACACTCCATACCAATAATAATAATAATAATAATAATCAAAATCCAACAAACTCTCTCTCAATCCAATCCAATCCAATCCATGGACGACGACAGTGATCGAAGCTCCGAAGCCACTCACTTCGAAATCGTACCACGCGACCGCAATAACCACATCGACCCCGCCACCGATAACGATGACGACGACTTTGATGACGTCACTGTTGATCAGCGACACGTGGAGGCGGCTAGTGATGGTTTGGACACTTCGCCTATGGAAATTGAAGAAGAAGAAGAGTATTCGAGAAGGATAATAAGTTATGATGAGTCTGAAACCCTAGGTTCTGGTATGTGTGTAGTTAGTTAGTACGGTCAGTTTGACTTTGACTTAATTTTATGAAATTGAGTTTGTGTGTGTGTGTGTGTGTTTAGATTTGGCGGATGTGCCGATACAGTATGAGGTGCGGCGAGAAGAGTTGGAGGAGTTGAAGGTGAGCTTAATTATTACGCGGTTAAACCTAATGTTAATTATATAATTGGCATGATGAGGAGTGGTTTGGTGTGGTTTTGTTGTCTTTGTTGAGTAAATATATGTGTTGAGAAGATTATTTGTTACTTTTAGGGATGTAAATGAACCGAACCGAACAAGGCCTTGCTTATGCTATGAATAGATAACTGAACGAAGATTCCTGTTCGTGTTTGTTCATTAAGGACAAGTGAACGGTTCATGAACGGCAAACTGAACGAAATTTTTTGTTCGTTAAGGAAATGAACTTGTTCGTGAACGGTTCATGAATGGCTAACCGAACGAAATTTTTTGTTCGCTAAGGAAATGAACTTGTTCGTGAACGGTTCACGAAATTAAATGCACACAAACAATGTTTTAATTGATTTGATTAATTGAGAATGGTCAGTGTCAAGGGTTAGGTCTAGCTACTAAGTTTGTGTTGGTGTTTTTTTTTTAACATTCATGTGTTAATTTTACATATAAATTAATCATTGTTATAGCTAATGTTGTTGATGATTTTCAGTTTTAGTTGTAAGTATCATATAATTGACATTATTAGTAGTAGTTTGATGTGGTTTTGTTCATCGTCATGAGTAAATATAAGTTTTGACAAGATTATTTGTGAACAAATACGAACTGAACAAGATCTTGTTCATGGTTGTCCGTTAAACTTCATGTTTGTTTTTGTTCGTTACGGAAATGAACTTGTTCATGAACACAAATGCACACAAGCGATGTTTTATCTGATTTGGTTAACCAATGGTCTGGCTACCAACGTTGTGTTGGTGTTTTTTTAACATTCATATTCATATGTTAATTTTACATAGAAAATAATCACATAATGCTCATGTATGTTTTTTAGTTAATATTTTTGCTTAAACCTATATGATAAAATTAGAGAAGTAATTAAAAATAAAAACCTTTAATGAGCAAACATTAACGAACATAAATGGACGTAAGAACGCAATTGAATGAACATGACCTTTGTTCATGTTTGTTTAGTTAATCAAATGAAATTCCTTGTTCATGTCTGTTCATTTATTAAAAGAACGAGCATAAACGAACTTCCAACCGAACGTTTGGTTTGTTTACGCTCTAGTTCCTTTATTTACTTAACTCATTTTTGATGTAGTATTTGTGAAATACAGATATGTTATTTTTACTTAATTCGAAGTATATTATCTGCATTTTTGTTTTTGGGTATTGTCAGTCTGTCACAAAGTTTAAACTTCAAAACTACTCTTAATCAGTTAAACCGTCTTCTTGTAATCATTAAATTTATATTTTTTTAAACTGAATTTTAAAGAGAACTCCTATGAAAAGGAAATTGCTTTTGGGCTTGTGTGAGATTGCTAGGGCACTATGCATAAAAATAATAATCAAGTAATCATAAACTAACTCTATGATGGATACACATAACTTACTTTCCCATTGAGCTGGTGTTGCTATTTTCTTAAGGTTTTTGCTTAGTGGAAAAAGGATGTGATGCTTAATGATGTCTTTTTATTGGTTAGGGATTGTTCACCTAACTTTGGACTACTTGAGTGTGCAAGTTGAGAGAATAAAGTGAGGTTTATGTGATTGGGTTGTTATCTTACATGAAGATCACAAGTTACACTTATTGTTAATTATATGACTTTCACCTGTTTGTATACTGTATCAGACCTGAATGAAGCTAGAATTAACAAATTCTAGTACTAAAACAGTAAAACTTGATCATATTTGGCTAACCAAACTGAACTTATGAGTTAAGCTTTTAGGTTTTTGCATTAACAGTCTGTCAACGTTCTAGAATTAGGAACCATTAGGGAATATCTTTGAATTTGTAAGTTTCACATGATCTTTTCTTTTCTCAAACTTGCTTATGAGAGGAATATGCTTGTGGATAACGATATGTGTTTACGAACATGGTTATGATACTTGTTATACTTTAAATGTAAACAGTTTTAACTTAACATTTATATATGAAACTAGTATTTTGCTCCCGTGCTACGCTGCGGATGGCAACGTTTGATCAAGAAAATAGCTTAGTCGTGCGTTGTGGTGGTATTCTTACATCTATAGAATATCCGACAACTATTTGAAATTAAAATATTGAAAAATTAAGTGTAATTTAATAAAGATGATATAATTACATTTAAGATAGCCATAAATTAAATAAAATTACAATAAAGATAGTTTTGAGTTAAATAAAATAATCCACCATTATTATTTTATTCCAAGTTTATATATGATTTGAGTGTCAAAACATGATTATGTACATCCAAAATTAAAGTAATAAGTAACTAACATTAACTAACATGTAATAAAATAATATTATTTGTTATGAATAGTAGAAGAATGTG
Source organism: Bidens hawaiensis (assembly GCF_021521415.1). Lineage (NCBI taxonomy): Eukaryota > Viridiplantae > Streptophyta > Magnoliopsida > Asterales > Asteraceae > Bidens > Bidens hawaiensis. Next base: position 49,440 of record NW_027501503.1, on the reverse strand, counting down.
AGATAACTAACATTTGCAAATTAAGATATATATAATATGATTAGTTTGCCTATAAAATTTATAGTTGTGTGACATTACACATCTGCAGTACTAAAAACAATAAAAGTCTTCAACTTGGTTTTCTATATCTATCTTTTTAGTTATTTAAAAAATGTTGAAAAATAGAAAATAAGATTAAACAGTAATATATGCGAAGATTATCAACCAAAAAAACTTGATACTTGATAATCAATACCTGCAATAATAAACATATTAGTATAACCTTATGTGTCAGTATTGCGTTGCCCATTGGCATTTCAAAATTCACTACTTAGAATTCTTTTATAATTTTTCCAGCATCAAAGTCACCCATTATAGTTGCAAATTCTTTCGTTTTAAGTTAGGGTTTTTTCCAAATATCTGGTCGTTTCTTTTGTATGTTCTAATGCATTTCACTTATTTACCATTTTGCCACTCAGAATCAACTTCAAGGAAGTCACCAAGATGCCTTGGCGATTGTTATAGCTCAGGCTACTCAAACTCAAACCGGGACCAAAATTCAATCACCCGAGATTCCATCTTCAACCTCAGAATTATCACCAAGAAGATTAAATTCTCAAGCCATAATCTCAACAGAAAGAGATCAGAATATTATTTCTAACCCAAAACCCATATCTACTTCACGCACAGTCAAGACACCTATAGATGGGTATAACTGGAGAAAGTATGGTCAGAAACAAGTGAAGAGTCCTAAAGGCTCTAGAAGCTATTTCAAGTGCACATACAGTGGTTGTGATGCTAAAAAGATCGAGTCATGTGATCAATACAGTTCCATCACAAAGATAGTTTATAAAGGTCAGCACAAGCATGACCCGCCTAAAAAAGTGTACAGTAGGAGAGGTAAGGATTTATCAGCTAATTCTGGAGGGCAAGATCGTAGAATGATCTCTGCAACTGGTTATAAGCAACATAAATCAAGTAGCTCTGATGGGTCGATTTTAGTTGAGGAGGTAGATGCACCCCCGTCGAAACCGAGGTAAATTAAACGTTTTATTTTGGTCAAATTGCATTAAGAAGGTGCAACTTTGGTCAAATTTCTATTTTAGGTAACTGATATTTTCACGCCAGAAAAAAATCAGTTTCAAATTTAATAGAAGTTTTCATGCAGCAAATGAACCAAACGAATACTAACAGAGCATGTTCATGTTTGTTCGTTTAAATTTAACTGAGCAAACAGTCGAACATGAACATTCAAACAAATGAGGTTTTCCTGTTTGTGTTTGTTCATTAAGAAAATGAACACTGTAGTGTTTGTATATGTTCGTTCATTAACAGTATAAACAAGCGGTTCACAAAAGTAAACAAACGAACATAACGGAAAATTGATGAATCAACATAACTGAGCTAAAACTAGTTAAAAAGTAATGTAAAGAAAAATGTGTTGGGCCTAAAAAGTTGTTAAAACTATACTAAGTTGTAATGGGGCAAAAGGTTTTAAATGAATATATTAACGAATGTAAAAAAACGAACTTAAAAAATGTAAACTTAAGGAAAATAATTTAACGTAAACGAGCTAACATAAATGAATGCAAATGAACATGAAGAGTGAACGAGACGTGAGATGTGCTCATTATCTATATAGAAGTAAATGTGACAGTCGGTGCCACAAGTCTTTTTTTTGGTTATTTTATTGTTTTTTTTTCTTGCAAAATATGTTTGTTTTTTGGACAAGACTTTCTTTGATTATTTTATTGTTTTTTTTTTTGCCTTGCAAAATATTTTCGTTCTTTTGGTTTCTATAGTTATGCTTATACCCAACGAACGTAACAAGCACTAACCATATTTGCGTATGCTTGCCATGTAACGCTCGGGTTTTACCAACGTCCATGTTTCAAAGCTCAAGCTTTACCAACAACACCCCGAATAACACTCAGGTTTTATCAGCGTACAGGTTTTACCAACCGAGTAAACGCCGCTTTATATATTTTAATATCTTTTATATGCATATGCTAATAGTCATTTTATTTGTTAATTTCAAGAACTTGTCTTTTGTTTTTAGTTATGGTACCGTAAAACGTAACCGATAACGGCAGAATATAAGTCGAGTCACCGTCGCAACGCTCAGATTATACAATAAGTTGTATGAGTGCAGCTAAATTTTTTTGTTTTTTTTTAAATATATTAATTTGAAGAATCTGTATTTTGGTTGGTGCTGCAAGGCCCTAATTGGGCCAAGTGGCACCATCTCAATGGTCCAGAATTTGGTTTTTCATTTTTTTATAGGTTAAATGTTTTTTCTTTTTGTTTTTTTTTTCTAGATACGTAACAAGCATTATGTTTTTTGTTTTACTGGAATCGTGTTGATTTACCGTCACAACATCCGGGGCTAACAATGCTCGGGTTTTACCGACTCATTGCGCAATGTCCAGTACCTACAACGCTCGGGTTTTACCAACGCCCGGGTTTTGCCAAACTTTATTTTAGTTCCGATACCGTAACAAAAACGAAATCTATGAAATTTGCGTTAACCCACCGTCGAAAAGCTCAGAATTTTACCAGCGCCCCGGTTTTACTGAATCACCACCACAAACGCCCGAATACGAGTCGACTCGCCGTTTCGATGATCAGGTTTTACCAACACTCGGGTTTACCGACCAAACAAACATTGTTTTAAATATGGTAACAAAAAAAATTATAATATGTTATACGATTGTCCTAGTGTCGTTGCCCCAACGTCTGGGACCGACCGCGACGTCACCCCATTGGCTCACCTTAATTTTTATTTTTATTTTTTGTTTTCATTTTGTTTTAGTTCCAGTACCATAACGAACGTAGCTAATACTGACTAAATTCACGTTGACTAACTGCTGTCGTCTGGGACCAACCGACGCTACCCCATTGGCCTACCTCAACTCTTATTCTTATTTTCTTTGTTTCCATTTTGTTTTAGTTCCAATACTATAACAGACGTAGCTACTATTGACTGAATTCGTGTCTATTCGCCACTGCAACACGCGGGTAAATCACTAGTATATATTAAAGTTGAAGTTTGGTTCAGTACAAACCTTATTGGGCCAAGTGGCGGCACCAAACTGGTCAATGAAATATATATATATATATATATATATATATATATTGCTTTTTTAGTTTTGAATGTAACGGAAACGGAAACCGACTGACCTCCAAATTATCTTTTCTTTTTTGTTCGGTTCTGGTACCGTAGCGAGCGTGACAAAGTCCTACCGACTTCGCGTAGACTCACCGCCTCAAAATCTAGGACTAACAACTCTCAGATTTGACCAACATCCGAGTTTTACCAATCGACACCACCCCATTGACCCACCTCAATTTTTATATATGTAATTTTGTTTGCTTTATTTCCGGTTCCGTAATGAATGTAACTGAAACCGACCGAATTAACGTCGGGTTAGCACCTCAACACCCGAGAACAACAACGCTTGGGTTTACCACCAATCGGTTTTTACCGACCGAATAAATGTCATTTTTAATTTTTATATATATTTTTGTATGCTACTTTTTTATAGTATGACTATACGAGTATCGCTACTCATTATTTATTTATTTTTATTTTAAATATGTTAATTTGACTTTTTTATTTTTTAGGTTTACTTTCTAGTAACGTAACGAACATAGCCAAAACCAACTGTATTTGTGCTCGCCGCTGCAACGCCCGCGCAACGCGCAGGCACATCTCTAGTATAGAAGTAAAAGTGACCTGTCGGTGCCACAAGAAACATTTTGATTATTTTATTGTTTTTTTTAGGCCTTTCAAATTTTGTTTGTTTTTTAGTCATGGACCTTACTGAGCCATTGATGACACCTTATTGAAAGGTTTGTTTTTGTCTTTTATTTGTTTTGTTATTCACTTTTGTTTTAGTTTTGATAAGTCACAGACGTAACAAAAACTGACCGAATACCAATTCCGGTATCGTAACAAACGCAACACAAGCCGATCGAATTCGAGTAGACTCGTCACGCTTCGTTTTTAGTTCTAGTAACGTAACGAACGCAAACCAATCGAATGTTGATTCTTGTTTTTGTTTCAGTTCGGGTATCGCGATAAATATGACAGGCGCCAACCAACTTTGCGTAGATTCACCGCCTCAACGACAACGGTAGGGTTTTACCAACGCTCGCGTTTTACCTACCGACGCTACCCTATTGGTCCACCTTAATTTTTATAAACTTTTTTGGTTTTATTTTTTGTTTTAGTTCCGGTGCAATAACGCACGTACCGAAACCAATCGAATTTGCGTCGACTTACCGCTTCAACGTTTGGACCGCCAACACTTGAGTTTCACCATGGTTTTAATTTACCGATCTGCCCCGGCGCGTTGCGCGGGGTAAATCCCTAGTTTATTTAACTAAATGAACAAAATTTTTTGTTCGTGTTCGTTTATTACCACGTAACCAAACTTCCCGTGTTCACGAACTGTTCACTGAATGTTCGGTTCGTTTACATGCCTAAAGGTAATCTTGTAACATAACCGGGGTCATATCTGAACACAAATATTGGTGAGAAAAGTGAGAATGTATTAAAAATTTTGAATTTTAATCATATAAGTTAGCAAATTCAGTGTCTTATATCTTCATTGAAGTGCTTTATAGAACTTTGAAGCACTAAAGGTGACAAATACACAATTTTTTATATGTGCATCTGGATGCATTTGTGTGTCTTATGAGTTTGTGAATTTCTCAATTTTATTCAATGGAAAAGCCTACAGCATATTAAACACTTCACTGCAATATAAAATTGTGAGTTTTGTGTTTTTGTTACACTTACATGATTTAAATGAAAAAATTAATGAATATTTATTGTTGCACCACTATTTATGTTCTTACTGGGATCACCCTTTTAGGAGCCACATCTAAACGAGCCGAGACCGAGCTTGTTTAAGCCTCGACTCGGCTCTTTTAACTTAAGATAGTTTGCGATCGAGCTCAGCTTGTTTTGACCTTTATTTTTAAATTTTGAAGCACTAGGTTGAGTGTAAGTTGTTTTTTGAAGTTCAGCTCTTTTAGAGCTTTATATATATAATATTCTAATTATTTTCACATAATATGATATATAATGCATTACAGTAATTATATAAATATATGTTTAATATATTAAATAGAGTTTTATAAATAGAAGCCTCGTTTAGGCCGTGCTCGTCTATTAAAATAGCCTCAGTAAAATCTCGAGCTGGTGTGAAGTTCGGCTCGTTTACATAGTCGACATGGTCAAAATTACTTCATACTTTTGACCGGGTAACCCTTAATTGAAGTTTGTGAAAGTTGGTTACATTAAATAGAAATTTGATCATGATTGACTTTACCTTTATGATGGACTCTTACTGTCTACACTTTATGTTTCCGGGTGACCAGGGTGAAGAAAAACATCTCAGAAAGTCCCGGTTCTGTTACGAAACCTCCAAAAAAGCCGAAGTTTGTGATACATGCAGCTAGTGATGTTGGAATCTCAGCAGATGGTTATAGATGGAGGAAATATGGTCAAAAGAATGTCAAAGGAACTCCTCAGCCCAGGTGCATATACTTTTCATTTTATATTTCTAGCATAAGCTAATATTTAATATTGTCGGTTGATTTCATTTTAGTTGGTGGTGTATGATTTATCCTTAATAGGTAATAAAAAAAAAGTTTGGCTAGAATACAAATGGGTAAATGGTAGTTTTTGCAATCATAACCAACGTAAGTTATTTATTCAAAGTTTGAAACTTTGGACACAAAGGATTTCGGATTTTCGGTCGACCAACCCTCTGGCCACATGTTTACATACTCAACTTTAGTTATATTTGACATTAAGTTACAATAAAGGCTTATTTGGTACATACTTTGACAAGTAAATTACGTGTATGCAATAAGGTTAGGACGTCTAAAGATCTTATTTGTTGTTTTATTGAAGAAAATGGAAGTTGAATAGGTGATATAAGAAAGTAATACCGCGAAAGAAACCACTCTATATGTATGTTTTCAGCATGCAAACATGCCCAACCAACTGGTAATTAATTTTAAGTGGGATAATAACTATGCTTAATAAAGGTGTCTAGGCAATTAGGCTATCATTCTGCAAGGGGTGTACATTAGATGCATCAAGACATGCACTTTTCTACGTGCGCCTTTGCACATGGGCTGCTTTATGTTCATGCTATCAATCTTTAAAGGCAAGTTGGATTTTAATACTTCAAACTATGTGTAGAAACCGAAAATTAGATGACTTCAACTCAATAGAAACAATACATGCTAATAGGCCCTATTCAAGAGGGGTTAATCTCCAAATAACAATACAATAAATAATTTAGAAACTTAATTTTTTAAATAAAAGAAAGGATGTAGCTTTATTTATACTAGAACTCTAAAAGGTCACAAGGAGTTTTCTCCACTAAATTCGCCTCGACTTTGACTCCCCTAGTCGTCCTTGACTTTGACTCCTTTAATTAGGCGCTTGACTTTGACTCCTTGTGACTCTGACTTCTTATTGGATGCTTGCCATTACTTCCCACACGGAAAAAACGTCTTGTTCTCAAGTCGAAAGAAGAGAATTGTTGTGCCAAGCTGTAAGCCATCCAGTTGTTGGCAGACCCACCTCACAGACCCATTTTTGAACCAAAACGGATTGTGATAGATGATTGACTCTATGCGTTTCAAATCTGCGTGTACAATTTTGCGTTTACAGATGTGTTTCAAATCTGCCACGTGACTGTCCCCACGCGAATTGACATTTGGTCAAGAGGCTTTGACTCATTGTGGCTTTGACTCCTTGTTGGATACTTGTCACTATGACCTAGTGGCTGATAATAATCCATATTGATAATGTGACGAATGACTTCATTCGTTGTAAAGGGCAATCCCACTCTAAAGGAACAATAACTCCATTTGGCCTAACTTTCATTTATGTTGTTTCAAAACAATTTACATTATTCTGATTCGTAGGGCATGCATGGTTACTTTTACGTTTGAGTGGGATTGCTATTAGCAATGAAAGTGAAAGTTAGGAGTACTGTTGGTCATGTCGCCGATATAGATTATTATGGTGCCAATAATTTTGAGTTAGAATCAAGTTTGCGATCTATAAATTTTCAAAAGTTTTCAAAGGCACATACGCAAAATTTAAAACTCCGCATGTAATGTTGCAAATACTCCCAATGCTTTTTTCTTCATCTTCTCAAACTATACTCTTTCTTGTACTCTTCACTCTTCTTTTCCTTTTAATATCACTCTTGTTAATCATCGTATAATATTAATTAAATGCTTGTATCATGTATGCTATGTGTTTGGTGATTCTAAATTCCAGATATCATCTCCTCCTCTTCCTACTCCTTGGAGGTTAGATTATTAGGGCTTTGTGGGTGGTGCTGTGGAGTAGAGGTGCACAAACCGGTAACCGGTTTAGGTTGAAACCGAACCGGTTTCAAGTCAAAGCAGTCAAAACCAGTTTTGGATCGAACTGGTTTTGGACCGGTTTACCCCATAATTCTAGTATAAATAGATCATCTACTATAAGGTCTGCTTGCACCAACTTCAATTCTCCAAGTTTCAACTATGAAGTTACGAATTCCCGACGGCCAACCACGGCGATATTGTTATGATAATCGAAACCAAGCGAGTCCTAGCGAATTTTAAACACTATGATTTGTGTTTAATGTCGGACAACACCCAATATGCGTGTTGCAATTCTTGCAACGCGTTCCTTAAAAGCCGGCGCCAATACGACTTTGATAGACCATACCGAGAAGACTGGTCACATCTTAAAACAAAGGAGAATCCTCTGAATCTGGACCGGGAACCCTCATAAACTAACCTAAGAGGAAGACAACTGTTGTATCTTGTTGGTTCTTCGTAGTTGCTCTTGCGTATCGATTGGTCATAGTCGAGTTCATCATCGGATATTGGAGACGATTGCACACTTGCTACCTCTACATGGTGTATATGTTCTTCGAATGGTTGTTCGTCTTCTAGAAATGTATAGTTTTGAATATGTTCTGCCGCTTCCAACCGGTCCTCCGAGCAAATACATTTCTATTGACGCCAAAGTGAACCTTGTTCTTCTAATCGTTAAAACCCTTCCACTGCTAGAAAAAGTGGATTCCGAAGCTAGCGTAGAACCTTGGACTGTTTGTTGATCTCGGGCCATGGCGTATAGGATCAGAAATTCTGTTGTGATTCTTTTGGACCAAAAACTATCAAAATCGGTCAAGCCCTTGGGACCATAACGAAAAAGAAATCTGTTCCCACTCTACCTCCCAAGCTTGCTACTTGGTGTGTTGCCTCGAGCTCGCTTACTGTTATCTTTTCTTAAGTTTGAACAAAACTACCCCACCCGGTACCCAGGTTTCCAAAACTACTAGAACCCACTGCGTGGAGTATCTTGGACAAGAGGTGGGCAAAAAAAGCGGTTAAACCGGTTTTGAACTTAATTATGCGGAAATTGGTTTTAAACAGTTGAAAACCATCAGATTAAGACAGGTTTGGAGTATTGTAGCTTAACTGGTTTTAAACCAACGGTTTGGAATTGATTATAAAAACCGGTTTAAACCGACTAGAAACCAAGGTATTGGATTTTAGCAAGTGTTGGTTGTATGCAAAGAATGATGATGATGCTACCAACAAAGGTAGCCTATGCTATGCTATCGCGACCTACTCGCGAAAATAGCAAAAAAATGGGGTTGCAACACAAAGACTTTAGTGCTGGTATGATCGCAATCGAAATACAACCATCAATTTATTCTTTTATACATTTTCCTACGGCCATTAAAATGTTTAAAATAAAATAAAAAGAACTTCCTGACTCGTACAAGAACAATTGTCGTCCCCAGGCGTGGGTTCTAGTAGTTCGGGGAACTGAGGCATCGGATGGGGAAGTTTTGTTTAAAATTTAAGAAAAGGTAATTGTATATGGGCTTAAGATAGCGCACCAAGTAGCGAGCTCGGGAGGTATAGCGGACCGTTTTTTTCTTTCGTTATGGGTCACGAGGCATTGACCAATTTTGATATGTTGCCTTGGTGGGAAATGAAGGCAACTGTATTTCCAATCTTATTCGCCGTGGCCCGAGATCTACTAACCATCTAAGCTTCTATGGTAGCTTTGGAATCCGCTTTTTCTACTAGTGGTAAGAGTTTTATTGATTAAAAGAGCAACGCTTACTTTGGCGACAATGTAAATGTGTATTTGCTTGAAGGACCACTTGGACACGGCAAAACGTATTCAAAGCCATACATTTTTAGAAGACGAATAACCATTTAAAGAACATATACCCAATGTAGAGGTAGCAAGCGAACAATCGTCTCCAACATCCGATGATGAACTCGACTACGACCAATCGATATGCATGAGCAACTACGAAGAACCAACGATATAGAAACCGGTTTAAACGGCTACCACCCCAACACTACTACTAACCTAAGAATAAAAATTAATGTTATTTTTTATAATGTTTTTTTTTCTATATATTTTGTAACTTTTAATATATAAAAAAACATATTTTCTTTTTAACTTATTATATTATCTATGGCAATTTATTTAAAAACCAAACAACACATTTCATTTCATAACAATCGATAAACATTATTTAAAACTAACAAGATACAATGGTTTGTCGCCTTCCTCTTAGGTTAGTTTGTGCATAGTTTGTGCAGGTTCCCAATCATGATCCAGAGGATTCTCTTTTGTTTTAAGATGTGACCGGTCTTCTTGGTATGGTTTTTTCAAAGTCGTATTGGCGTCGGCTTTGAGGAACGCGTTGCAATACTTGCAACTTGCGTATTGGGTGTTGTCTGATTTTAAACACAGTCGTAGTGTTTAAAATTTGTTGGGGCTCGGTTGGTTTCGATTTTCATAACAATATCGCTGTGGTTGGCCATCGGGATTGAAGTTGTATTGGCGCCAGGGCTCGGTTGGTTTTGGTTATCATAACAATATCATCTTGGAGAATTGAAGTCGGTGTAAGCAAACCTTATACAGATGATATTTATACTAGATTTATGGGGGTCAACTGGTCCAAAAACCGATTTTCATAGTTCAAACTTTGAAATCGGTCACATACAACAGGAAATTGGTTTCTGACATTAATAATGACACAACTTCAAATCAATTCTAATATTAATGCAGCTCGAGCATGCTCTCTGCCTTTTGAATTCAAAAACCAGTTCCAAACCGATTCAAGGCAAACCGGTTACAAAACGACCCTAACCGGTTTCATCAGGTAGGGTTTTCAAAGCTTCTAACCGGTTTTGATTGCTTTGACTCGTAGCCGTTTTGGTTTCAACTGGAACCAATTTAGGTTAAATAACCGGTTTGTGCACCTCTACCTAGAACTCCACCAATCATGCAATTCCACTTCATTTCTACCCATCAACTACTACCCTAGAACACCATCTTTAGTGACACCACTCATCTTTCAACTATCCTAGACCATTTCTTATTTATTTCAAAATAAATAAAATATGAATTTAATAACACAAGTAAAGCTAACTAAAAGGATAACAATTAAAATAAAACAAAAAGTAATAAAATAAATTAAAAACAAAAAAGTTAACTTTTCTAGATCTTGTTAAATAAAGAAATAAATGAAAGAATTTTTTAGATTGAACTGTTGTATGTTAATTTATGCTTTTCTGAGATTTCCATTTTTCTTTATTTTGACCCATTATCATTAGCTATATTTTATAAAGGCCTACTAAAGATTTAGGTCATCATCTTGGTCACATTTCCTTTAACCGTCACCGTCACCGAGCACCAAATATTCACAACATTAATGGCTGTTTAGCATTTGGTAACGGCTCGATTTACCAATCCATTTCGATAACAACTAGACGCGCAAACTAGGCGAGTGACATGCCCGATTGGCTGGCAATGGTATACCCAGATGGGTTCGTCGAGACCAACCCTAGTGCCCTTATGGAAATTATGGAGTTTTTGTAAATTATACCTTTAGCCGTTAAAAAAAATTTGGAGAAACAATGTTTTGGTTAAACTCAACCGCGATCACTCTTTTAGCAATCTCATATTATTTTTGGATGATAGAACAAGTCATGATTTTGATTGTTTCAGGAACTATTACAAGTGCACTTCAGCTGGATGTCCTGTCAGGAAACACATTGAAATGGCGGCCGACGGTTCATCAGAAGTAATATTAACATACCAGGGAATCCATGATCACGACATGCCCGTACCACCAAAAGACCAATCTCCATCTACTGTTATTCGTCTAAAAGCCGTCTCCTCACCTTCCACAAACAACTCACAATCAAACAAAGGTGAGCCCGAACCGTCACATGTGATCAAGATTAAATGAAGATTTTCACAGGTTAACTTTAATTATCTGTTTGTTTAAACGTTTCATTTTAATTAGAGTAAACTTCTAAGTAGAGAGAGATCTAGTTGTTTTGTTTAATTATTGTAGGTTTTATGGTTTCCGATAACTGTATTTTTTAACGTTTATGAGTAGACTTGATTATCGGTTCAGCCATTGAGTTCACAGTTAGATGCATAAAGCGAACATGAACACTTAAACGAATGGAACGAACATGAACGCTTAAACTGACAAATTGTCTTTTTCATGTTCATTCATTATTTAGATGAAGGTGTGTTCGTAATATTTGTTCGTTTAGACTTGATATTAAACTTTGATTGGGCTGACAGATGCATGATGGACCATTTAGTCTTAGTAGTAGCTAATAAATATAAATAATGTTAATTGAATAAGTAAATAAAAGAATGTAAATAAACGAACGGGATTAGAGGTGCACAAATTGGGTTTTTCAAATACCCGGTTCTGGGTATGGAACCGGGTTCGGGTTTGGTCTGGGTATTGCCTCTAAAAACCATACCCTATGTATCGGGTTTGGGTCGGGTATAGAACCGGGTATTTGAATACCCTATTTTCGGGTATTGGAAAAACCCTACTTTTGGGTTTTTTTCGGGTATAGATTGGATTTTTTAAGGGGTTGCACTTTTTAGGGGAATTTTTCGGGTATTTTTGGCTATAGATTGGGTATTTGAAAAACCTGTTTTCGGGTATTGGAAAAACCCGGTTCCAGGTATGGAACCGGTTCTGGTTTTTGGGTATTATTGGTACAAATTGGGTCCGGTTAGGGTGCGGGTTTTGGTATTGAAATGCATACCCTATCCGCACCCTACGGGTAGGGTTGGGTACGGGTTCGAGTTCGGGTTCAGGTATTAAAAACCCGGGTATAAAAATAACCAGTTATGGGTTTTTTTTTGGGGTCCGGTTCCGGGTTCAGGTTTTTTGTGCACCTCTAAACAGGATGCCCATTCATGTTTGATGCTATGGTGTTTTAAATATGATACTGGTATTTTTCTTATTTGTTTATCGGTTTCTTAATGCATTTAATTACCCAAAACCGGCAATGCATAAACCGAGTTTTATAGGCGCCGCCTACCTTCATGTCATGATAGTGGGGGTATAAGGGAAGGGGGTGCCACTTCCCTTAGATGCCGCTCCAATAGGGCTCGACATCACCAAACTTTTCAATTTTGATATGTTGTAATTAGCCCATCCACCATACATGGTTTAGGGTATTGCCCATTGTCTACATAACAGTGACGTGATGACACTTTTGATTAACTAATCTCCACCATAACACATAATCAAATGATTACCAGGGGTGCATAATTTGCGTTATTTTTAATTTTGTTTTTTTGGTAAAGGTAAATTATTCATTTCGCATCAATCTAAACCAATATTTCTAGTCTAGAATAAACTTTCATTAGTGAAAAAAATTTTAACTTTCATTATCCAAATATTGTGTTTGATTTACCATTCATAGCATTGATAAATGTAAAATGTGGCATTGAATATAAATTACGATAGTCTTTAATTTGAAGTAGGTGTAAATGCTTTATAGCGATTTGAAGTTTTTCAAAGGCAACTAGAATTTAAATGAATTAGTCTATGAAAGAATTTTAAATACGTAATGAATTTCTAAGACAAAAATGTAGCCTATACTAACCCAATCTACCGATGTCGTCACCCCTTCCCCTACCCAACAATCAGTGGCTGAGGTGACATCTCGCCCCGGAGGGAATACAATGACGGTGAGTGGTTGGAGATTTCATTTAGTTTGGTTGAATTTCTTCAAATTTTGGTTGTGTTTTTCGGGTTTTCCGTGTCGGGTTCTTCGGGTTTTAAAGTTTTAAATCTTGACCTGAAACTCAACCCAAATTCACGGGATTTTTGGGTTTGGATAATTCGGGTTCAGGCTTTTTCGGGCTGGTTTAAGCGGGTTTCAAGTATCCTAGAAAACAAAAAAGAAACAAAATAAATAAATGGAAAACTATAATGCAAAAAATTAAAATATTCTTCTTTGCTCGCAATGTAAATAACCAAATAACAAACCAACATAACTCGATAATACAATGCCAAAAAAGATAAAATTTAGTGAACTTCGACCGTAATTGTCTTCAATCAGGCATGATTTGGATGTTCGATTACTGTTGCTATTAGTCATAAACGAAACAATAAACATTTGATCCATAATATGTGGAATGAGAACTGTCGATTTTAGTCAGATCACTTTAGTGGATATGGCTTAGCCATTATACCTAAAAATATATTTGTTTTAAAACGAAAAATTTATTCAAGTTTTTCGGGTTGACCCAAAACCAACCTGAATTACTTTGGTTCAGGTTCGGGTTAGTCTTCTCTCGGGTTCAGATACGAGTTTTCTCGGGTTGGGTTTTGGGTAAAAATGCCAACCCTATTTGAAAGGATTATTGAATTCCTTTAAATAAAGGAGGAATTAATTCTAATTCTAGTTTAATTCTTTTGTCACCCAAATACATTAAGAATGAAATTGAGACTGCAATTCCAACAAATCTTACAAACCAAACAAATTAAGAGATAAAATTCAGATTCCAATTTCCGTTATATTACTACAATCTGACAAATTGTTTAACTTGTTAAGATAAGTGGGTTATACGGGTCATGTTTAGGTTGTGCGGCCTTAGGTGTGCCATATATGGTTATGAACTTATGATTGATGCTATTGACATATATGGGTTGTTCGGGTTTATTAATCTAATCCATCAATCTAATACGATTTCTTGTTGGACCAGTTTGACGCAAAAACACTATCAAGCATTTATCAATATCGAATGATGATTTGATCAAAGTAAACACAATGATCAAAGTAATCAAGGGAGGTAGAAAGCAAGTAGATAGAAAGTCTTAGAAGACACATAGGTTTTAATGACTAAATTTAATTAAAGAAGATGAATTTACTTGCTTTGCGGAATCACACTAGATGCTGAGTAATGTTCTTTATAAACATTGTTTTCTAAATTTATAATAATAATATTTTTATGAAGAATTGGTTTTAAAAAAATCTTAACTATGTTCTATTGGCAAATAACAGTTTCAACTTAACACTTGACTGATGGCGGCCTCAACTAAAGATGTATTTGTTTACAACGGCCAGCAACTAACAGAGCCCTAACAATGTTAGTTGCATATCACTTGATAAAAGTTTTTGGCCGGAAAACTCATATTTGTTGTTGGAAAACTCAACTTGAACACCATCACCACCAATTGACTCACCCCCAACCAATTGACACCACCACTTGAGCACCACCAATCGACTCCGACGGTGATTTTAGGGTTTCGACAACCTCAATAACCGGGCTTTTACTATAAAATGTTCATAAAGGTCCGATCTAAGGTTAAAAAGAGGTTTGAGTCAAAAATATTGAGTTTTCCGACGAAAATTGTTATTTTTCCGGCGGCCTGCAACTAAAAGCGGTAAGATTCTGTTAGTCGCGAACCGTTGTAAACAAATACACATTTAGTTGGGACCGTCACTAACCAAGTGTAAAGTTAGAACCGTTATTTGTCAATAAGACATAATTAAGATTATTTAAAACCAATTTTCCTACTTTTTATTTGCCTTTGTAACTTAATTTTCAAAAGCTTAAACTATTTGTAGGAAACCGTGCATAAAATAAACTGAAAGTGAAAATTTTATTAATAATAATCCATATAGCATTACAAGAACAAGAACAAGAACAAGAAAAGAAAATTACAATACATAAACCAAATTACAAACATATTAGAAATAAATAACAAAGCGAGAAACAAGGTGACTGAGGCACGCGTAAAACACGTTTCCCCTTAAAACAGATTTTCGGGTCACCCAGGTGAACCCGTCTGTTTCTCAGGGTACAACAGCCTAAGCAGATTGTACTGACGGAATTAGCCTAGCACCTGACATTATACCTGAAACAAGAGTGCGTAAAGCAGAGAAATCTAGAAATTCCTTTGGAGTTGTGTGTGGTGTATTGTTCATAAGGTTTTTTCTTATGTTTATCAAAAACACAAACCTCTATCTATATGGTTTCCAAAGCCATGTAAAGAGTCTAGACTAATTCAATACATAATTGAATTTCTCATTCAATGTAATTGAATTGCAAACATTTAAATGGTTTTGTCATGTAGAAATCTTAAGAGTCTCTTCTAGATTATTCCTACAACATTTAAGTTTTACCACACAAACTTAAATATTTGATCGCTCATTTATCTACACTTTATTATTAAATAACAATTATATTAATGATAAATATAATTATATTTAATAATTTCCAACAATCCCCCACATGAATGGAGATCGATCCTTACACTCTATTGTCAAATATAATTACAGCGGTTGAGTGTTGCAGGAATAGTAGGTGTTCCCTTTGAAATTTCCTTTGTGAAATATACTTTGTCTCCTAGCGATTAGTGGACGCGGTGTCCTTGAACCAACCCCTTTTGACGTAGACGTTATTACATTTCACTCAACACTCTTCCTGGTCTGGCTTACCCCTCATTTTCGTGTCCGTTATGGTCATGGAACACTAGCCTGGTTCTGCGAGAGCTCTAGGATTTGCGCGCCCCACAAATCCATTCGAAGCGACCCCACTTCTCTCTCACATGGGTGATTTTTTTTTTCAAATCATTAAAAGCATTATGCTTAACCTTCTTTGATATCACTATTCATTATCGGAATGGACTAGGAAGTATACAACTCCCTTTTATATGTTGAGGTACTCCCCTACAGTGACCTAAGTTTGTACAGTTAGGTTGTCCTATTGAACCTAGATCATGGGATCTCCACTCTTCTAGGATAGGTTTTCCTTTGTAGAAACTTACTCCATGGGCTTTAGTCCCATTCCCCTCGAAGACTTATATACGACCTCTCTGCTTAAGCCTTTTGTAAGCGGATCCGCAATGTTATCCCTTGACTTCACGTAATCAATAGTGATAACTCCCATTGAGAGAAGTTGTCGTATAGTATTATGTCTATGGCGTATGTGTCTAGATTTGCCATTATACATTGCACTTTGAGCTCTTCCAATTGCCGACTGGCAGTCACAGTGTATGCAAATAGCCGTAACAGGTTTTGGCCATCGTGAAATATATTCCAAAAATTGGCGTAACCACTCTGCCTCTTCACCAGCTTTGTCAAATGCAATGAACTCAGATTCCATCGTAGATCTAGCTATAAGTGTTTGCTTGGAAGATTTCCAAGATATAGCTGCTCCTCCAAGGGTAAACACATAACCACTAATGGTTTTGGAATCTTTCATGTCGGATATCCAGTTAGCATCATTGTATCCTTCTACAACAGCTGGGTCTTGGCCATAATGCAGTCCATAACTCTTTGTGTATCTCAAATATATTAATAGTCTTGTCATACTCTTCTAATGTTCAGAGCTAGGATTACTAGTATATCTACTTAGCCTGCTTACAGCATATGCTAAGTCCGGCCGGGTACAAGACATAAGATTACATAAGCTGCCAATTATCCTTGAATACTCCAACTAAGCAACACCCTCACCTCTATTCTTTGATAAATGTTGGCTAGTATCAATCGGAGTTTGAGCTATACTCGTGTCTCTCGCATTGAACTTTTCAAGGATTTTATCTACATAATGAGATTGACTTAACACAAGACTGTTTTGAGTTCTAGTGATCTTAACTCCAAGAATCACATCGGCTAAACCCATGTCTTTCATGTCAAATCTCTCCTTCAACATATCTTTAGTAGATTTGATCATCTTATCATCACTCCCTATGATAAGCATATCATCCACATACAGGCATAAAATCACATAACCTCTAGATGTGTCTTTCACACAGACACACTTGTCGCACTCATTTATTTTGAAACCATTTTCCAACATGGCTTGGTCAAACGTTTGGTGCCATTGTTTTGGAGCTTGCTTCAAACCATATAGGGACTTGACGAGTTTGCAAACTTTACCCTCCTGGCCAGGAGTTGAAAAACCCTCAGGTTGTTCCATATATATTTCTTCGTCTAACTCCCCATTTAGAAATGCAGTTTTTACATCCATTTGATGTATTTCCAAATTTCTCAAAGCAGCAATTGCAAGCACCAACCTTATAGAGGTTATTCGAGTCACAGGTGAGTATGTATCAAAATAGTCTAGACCTTCCTTCTGTATAAACCCTTTGATTACTAACCTTGCCTTGTACTTATCAATGGAACCATCAGTTTTCATCTTCTTTTTGAATATCCAACGATATCCAAGTGGGTCACAACACGGTGGAAGATCCACTAGTTCCCAAGTATGATTCTGCAAGATAGAATCAATTTTATTTTTAATGGCTTCTTTTCATTGTGGTCCTTCTGAAGAGTTGACCGCCTCTTGATAGGTTTGGGGCTCATCCTCAACCATGTAAGTAAGAAAATCAGATCCAAAGGATTTCTCAGCCCTTTGCCTTTTACTTCTTCTTGGCTCAACCTCCTCGGGCTCAGATTGCTCTTGAGTTTCATCTTGAACAATCTCATCAACAGGTTTTGATGAACTAGCACGCGTTGATGAACTAGCATGTGTAGATGAGCTAACATGTACGTTTTCCAATCATGGAAACACATCTTCAAAGAATGACGCATTCCTTGATTCCATTATAGTCTTTTTGTGTATATCGGGATTTTTTGACTCATGAACAAGAAACTGATATGCACTACTATGATGAGCATAGCCTATAAACACACAATCTAGGGTTTTGGGTCCTATCTTTTGAGCCTTTGATGGTGGTATGACCACTTTTGCTAGGCACCCCCACACTTTCAAGTATTTATAAGATGGTTTTCTATCTGTCCATAATTCATAAGGAGTTACATGTGACATTTGTCTATTTCGGGTTATTTTATACTTGTATTCTTAATGTAAACCCGACCCGTTTTGTATCCCGAACCTTTCGATATTATCAAAATGATGAATTGTATGTTAAATATTTGTTTTATAGTTGTTGGATAAAAAAACACCCTTTTCGGTTCTTAAAATTCCCCGAAAACGCTCAAAACGAACTCCAGGGACTAAAACTACCAAAATGGAGACTTGAAGGACTCATTTGTAGTTTGTGCTTCTTGGGTCTATAACCAACCCATTTTCATGAAACACCCTTTATGAAAGACCCATTCAACTTACTCTATATATACACACCCATCTTCTTCATTTGTGCTTGCTCATTTCTTCATTTATCTCTCAAATTCTTGAATTCTAAGGTTGTTCTTCATAAGCTAATCTTTCATTTTAACTAACTTCTCAACACTTAAAGCTTGATGTTACAACATATATATAATATACACTCCTTGTTTACCTTCGGTCTTTCATTTCTCCGGTCTCGGCCGGTTGAAATGTCGGGCTAGTAAGGCAAGGTTACATGGAGGACTTTGTAGTCCTTGTTTATATATTTAACAAATCTAACCATATAACTTGTTATACTTGCTTAACTTCTACATATTTTAGTTTATTGTTCATATTTCTCAAGTTCCATGGTATTGGGTATGTGGTGACTAGCCTCGGTTTCATCCCGAGTTGAGAACCGAACCAAAAACCGAACTTTTGTTTAAAAGCATTATTGTTAACTTTTTGAATGTAAAACTTGAGTATTATTATTTATAAGTTATTTTACAAGTTCCATGGTAATTGGGTATATGGTAACCATCCTCGGTCTTATTCCGAGTCAAGGACCAAACCAAAAACCGAACTAAACCGAGTTCACTCGCTTAAGACACACAAGTGTGTTTTTAGCCACCAAAAATCATATTTTTCTTCAAGATTATATTTTAAATCAATTTTAGTTAGTTTCTAAACATACTTGGCATGTCGGTAACCAACTTGATCTTATAACAAGTTCGAACCGATAAGGTCGTATACTCGCTTAACGAACGTTAAGGTTCTTCAATAGAACTACATACTTGGTTAAGTCTATTTTGATTTTATTGAGTTATCTCATAATATTTATTATTTTGGGAAGTTAACTGTGAGCTTGGTCAATTATCAAGTCTCGAACCGACAAACCCGAACACTCGTTTTGGTATTCTTATAACCAAGGGTTTTGCAATATCGCATTTTAACCCACATTATTACTTAACATAGGTTGAGTAAAAAAAAGAAAAAAACTAATGAATAGAATACCGAGACCCGGTTTCGAGTAAACTTATTTTACAAAACTCGTTTATTTAATTTCTCAAATATTTACATTTTAAATCCTAAACTTTATTTATTTACTTTATTTGTCATGTATTTTATTTTAAACCCTTCCAAGACTACCTACTAACACAAGACCCGTTTAATATAGGTCTTGCTCGTTAAACCGATCTCTCCGATTATTCACGACACTATCTTTCAAGTTACTTGTTAATGTGAGTACCTTTTCATCCCCCGTTTTCCATCTTTCATTTTGGGGGTGGCATTGCATACTTATTCAAATTTAAATGATTTATACTTGCGTCTTAAACCACAACACGTATTGTATATGTTTACTTAAATAAATGCTCGATTTGGTGTTATATGCTTTATATGATTATGTGCAAATTCTTGAATGCTAAGGCGGGTAGCCTCATCAAAGTATGATCATACGTTAATTCCGAGTATATATGGTATCCCCATATAGAAAGGTTTCGTCAATGTATTCTTACTGACGATTTCATTATTGTCGTCAATGTATTCTTATTGACGGTTTTATTATCTAAATTGTTGCTATTATTTACTGTTTTCATATACTAGTTGTGGATTTCATACTATATACTTATTGTCCAAAACTATGAAAATTGCTCACCAACCTTCGTGTTGACAAACTCTATTTTATGCAATGTTACAGGTTTGATGTTAGCTTGATTGGATTAGTTGAAGAAACTTATTATCTTGGCTTTAGGATATTAGAAAATAAAAGAACAAGTTATTTATGTATCTATCTATTTGGCATTTTGTATGAACAATTTTTGTGTTATTTATGATGATATGGATTTAAATGAGTTGTTTAAATATTGTAACTTTATAGTGTCATTGTGCAATGAGCAATCATGTCGCGCCTCGATGTTTCCGCCTTCATTGGTCGGGGTGTGACAGATTGGTATCAGAGCCATCGACTAAAGGATATGTGGTTAGACGTAACAGCCTAGTATAGTTTATGCTCTAGGGTCCCTATACGTGTGCTCATACGTGTTTACCCTACTTGATTGTTTATTGCATTTATTAATTATTTATAAACTTGTTTAAAAATCTATCTCATCATAAATGTACACATACACACACTTTCAATAGTATTCTAAGGTATTTTTACCTTAAAATAAAACATTAGTTTTTATATTGTGTTTTATGGATCACAAGCTTAACTTGGATCTCGTTGTTTACAATCTCCTTAAAGCTAGGTTCTATAATTTGTTTTGTGACGACCGTAGGGAACGAAACACTTGATTCGATCATTTGACAAAAAGACTTCAAGAATCGAAGGTGATTTACTTACCTGGGATGATTGGGTTTAGTGTTGGTTTCTAAGTCAAGCAACTCAAGTTATATGAGCCGACACTTTAAGTTGTCGTATGCGAGCGTTCCGGTCGTCTCCTTATTTTTTTGGTGTTGAAAACATAAAAGCCACGGTGATACGTGGACAAGTGTTTTTAACATCTCGTTGTATCTCCGTTTTATTGTAAGTTATTATCATGATTTGAGTCAACAACATGAAAGACGCGGTGATACGTGCACCTGTTCGACTCCATATATATTACTTTTACATAAGTTTTTATTGCCGGGATATCAAATCATGGTGGTTCATGTACAATTTTCCCAACTATATATATGTTTACAAGAAATTTTGTTTTTTTTTTCGGAATATCAAATCATGGTGGCTCATGTACGATTTTTTCGACTATATACAAATTTCAACACTTCAAAACGTCCAAGTTTTAAATTCTTGAAACTTTGAAACATATACTTATATATACGTTTTTATCATTTGGTTTATGTATAAACTTTATTTCTACTAACATTCTCATCCTTATGACACTAGGATTCACGTAAAAAAAATGGTTACACACATCTTCTATTTTAAACTCAATGCCCTCAAACTCACTACAATTCTTTATAATTTTTAGAATGCCTCTGCTACGACGCCACTACCGCAAGGACTCTAGACGCAAGATGGCCGCTTTAGTAGCCGAACAAGTCGCCGCTGTGATTCCCAAACTCCTAACTCACTTGCAAGCAAACCAACCTCCACCCGTTGTAGTACCCGTTGAACCCACACCCGCTCCCTACTTGTATAAACAATTTACCGGTGCTAACCCAACCAAATTCCTTGGTACGAACGGTGCGACTACCTTATTGCAATGGTTTGAAAAGATGGAAAGTGTGTTCCGACACAGGGAGTGCCTTGATGCGAAGAAAACTAATTTTGCTTCGAGTATGTTTGAGGAAACTGCTCTTACGTGGTGGGGTAGTGTTATGCATCTCCAAGGGGCGGAAATTGCCATGGCGCTTCCATGGACCGAAATTAAGGAACTCATGATGAAGAAGTTTTGTCCCAAACACGAGCTCCAAAAGCTTGAAGCCGAATTTTGGGAATTGAAACAAGAAAGTGGTGATAATGCCACTTACTCGCTCCGTTTTCATGAATTGAGCACCCTTGTACCTCATTTGGTTACCCCGCTCGAACGTAAAATTGACAAATACATCGGGGGTTTACCCATGCTAATTCGGGACTCAGTCATGAGTAGCAAACCCGAGAACCTTGAGGATGCAATTACTCTAGCCGGTGCGCTATCGGAGAACCATGTTAAGGCGGGTACCCTAACCATCAAGAAGAAAAGTGATAAAAGCAAAACCGAACCCGCACCTCAAGCCAAAGTTGACCCACCACCTCAAGCCATCAACTACTCAAACTCTTCCCGCCACAACAACAAAAAGAAACCCAAACAAAACCACTGAAACTATGCCGTTACTCAACCGCAACCGCAACAACAACCCCAAGGTCCCCCACAAAATCGAAAACCTTATACCAGTACTTTTCCACTATGCAACAATTGTCAACTTCATCACCCATCTCACTTACCTTGTCACCATTGCACCATTAAATAACACATGTCTTTCCGCACAACGTACTCAACCCAACAAACCAAGAACCACTCCACAAAACACCCAAAACCGCTTTGCACCTTACCCGCAAAACCCTACTCAACAATCCCGAGCTTGCTTTAACTGTGGTGACCCAAATCATTTCCGCAACAATTGCCTACGGCTCACTTTTGCAAACCAAGCCCAAACCGTAACCATACCCTACTATCAAACCCAAGCCTACCAAGTCCAAACCTACCAACCTCAACTTCCCCAACTCAATGCACCACTCATCCAACCCATGCAAACCATCCAAGCACCTCCTCCTCCACCACCTCATGCACCTCAAGGAAATCCCGGTAACCAAGGACGAGCTTTTATGATGAATGCTAATCAAGCTCAAGTGGCAAACGATGTTGTGAACGGTATGTTTTTAGTGAAAGAGCATTTGGCTTCTATATTATTTGATACGGGTGCCGATAGAAGTTTTATTTCATTAAAGTTTGAATCTACTCTTGTCGTACCTCGCACTAAACTTTCTCGACCCTTTTCTGTCGAAGTCGCCAATGGAAATTCTATCACCATAAACTCGGTCCATCGTAATTGTTCTCTCACTCTTTGTGAGTGTAAATTCTCCATCGATCTCATTCCGATGCAAATGGGAAGTTTCGATGTCATAGTTGGCATGGATTGGTTATCTTTGCACCGTGCCAAAGTTGTTTGTTATGATAAATTCATTTGGATTCCGCTTGTCAACGGTAAAACTCTCAAGGTCTACGGCAAAATGTTTCCTAAAAGGCTCAATCTCATGTCGTGTTCTCAATCGCAAAATACTTACGCCAAAAGTATGTTCCGTTCCTAGCCCAAGCGGTGGTAAAAGACCACAAGGAAAGAAAAATCCAAGATATCTCCATTGTTTGTGATTTCCTCGACGTCTTTCCAGATGATGTTACCGGTCTTTCACCCATTCGTCCGGTTGAATTTCGAATCGATCTTGTGCCCGGCGCAATGCCCGTGGCCAAGGCTCCTTACCGTTTAGCCCCGTCGGAAATGCAAGAGTTATCAAACCAACTCGAAGAACTTTCCGACAAAGGCTTTATTCGTCCAAGCTCCTCTCCTTGGGGCGCTCCCGTCCTCTTCGTGAAAAAGAAAGATGGCTCATTTCGCATGTGCATCGATTATCGTGAATTCAATAAACTTACTATCAAAAATCGTTATCTTTTGCCACGAATCGACGACCTATTCGATCAACTCCAAGGCGCAACGTGTTTCTCCAAAATCGATCTTCGATCGGGATATCATCAGCAGCGTGTTCGCGAAGAAGACATTCCAAAAACCGCATTCCGTACTCGATATGGACATTTTGAATTTTTTGTCATGCCCTTCGGGTTAACCAATGCACCCGCGGTATTTATGGATCTCATGAACCGCGTTTGCAAACCGTTTATAGATAAATTCATTATTGTCTTTATTGATGACATTCTCATCTTCTCTAAATCCAAAGTCGAGCATGAGCATCACTTGCGTTCCATTCTCGAAGTCTTAAGAAAAGAACGACTTTACGCCAAATTCTCAAAATGTGAATTTTGGCTAGAGGAAGTTCAATTTTTGGGACACATCGTCAATGACAAGGGTATTCATGTTGATCCCGCAAAAATCGAAGCCGTCAAAGATTCGAAGACTCCGACTACACCCACGGAAATTCGATCTTTCCTCAGTTTGGCCGGATATTATCGGCGTTTCATTCAAAATTTTTCCAAGATCTCTTTACCCCTCACTTCCTTAACTCACAAAGGACAGCCTTATGAATGGGGATCCAAACAAGAAGAAGCATTTAATACTCTTAAACACATGCTTTGCAATGCTCCTGTTCTAACCCTTCCCGATGGAAACGACGACTTTGTAGTATTTTGCGATGCTTCTCATCAAGGTCTCGGTTGCGTTCTCATGCAACGAGGTCAAGTTATCGCGTATGCTTCAAGGCAACTCAAGGTCAACGAGAAGAACTATACGACTCATGATCTTGAACTTGGTGCCGTCGTTTTCGCACTCAAAATTTGGAGACATTACCTTTACGGAACGAAATGTGTGGTTTTTACCGATCACAAAAGCCTTCAACACATTTTTGACCAAAAAGATCTCAACATGAGACAACGAAGATGGGCTGAGTTACTTAGTGACTACGATTGCGAAATTCGCTACCATCCCGGTAAAGCGAATGTCGTGGCCGATGCCCTTAGTCGAAAGGCTAATGTCAAATCCGTCTTGCTTCTTAGCGTCACCGTTCAAACCGATCTCCAAGCCAAAATCTATCAAGCCCAACGTACCTCCGTTGATGAAGGAAACATGTACGACGAAATGTCATGTGGAGCCGAGCTTCAACTCGAAACAAAACCCGATGGCTTATTGTATTATGTCAATCGTTTATGGGTTCCCGATCGCGATGACCTTTGTACTTGCATACTCGATGAAGCTCACAAGTCACGATATTCTGTTCATCCCGGTGCGGATAAAATGTATTTCGATCTTCGTTCTACCTTTTGGTGGCCGGGTATGAAGAAAGACGTAGCAACTTACGTTTCGAAATGTCTTACTTGCTCTAAAGTCAAAGCCGAACATCAAAAACCCTTTGGGTTACTCGAGCAACCACCAATTCCCATATGAAAATGGGAAGACATTGCTATGGACTTTATAATGAAACTACCCACTACACAAAAAGGCAACGATAGCATTTGGGTGATTATTGACCGATTAACCAAGTCCGCTCACTTTATTCCAATTCGAGAAAAATACTCCGTTGAGCAACTTGCCCAAATCTACGTTCGCGAAATCGTGTGTCGCCACGGTTTACCTTTGACTATCATCTTCGATCGCGATGCTCGATTCACGTCTCATTTTTGGCGATCACTTCAAGAAACCATGGGAACTCGTCTTGATCTTAGCACCGCTTATCATCCTCAAACGGATGGACAACCCGAACGTACGATTCAAACACTTGAGGACATGCTTCGAGCGTGTGTACTCGATTTCGGTGGGAATTGGGATTCTCACATTCCTTACATTGAATTCTCTTACAATAACAGTTTCCATTCTAGCATCGGTATGCCTCCTTTCGAAGCTCTCTACGGTCGCAAATGTCGTTCCCCGATTAGTTGGAACGAAATCGGTGAAGCTCAAATTACCGGACCCGAAATGGTCCAAGAAGCCACCGACCGTATCGACCAAATTCGCAAGAACCTACTTGCCGCTAGAAGTCGACAAAAGAGCTACGCCGACAAACGGCGAAAACCGATCGAATTCAATGTCGACGATCACGTCCTTCTCAAGGTATCCCCTTGGAAAGGAGTTGTTCGTTTCGGAAAGAAAGGAAAACTAGCTCCTCGTTTCGTAGGCCCATTCAAGATTCTTGAGCGAGTCGGAAAAGTAGCCTACCGACTCGAACTACCGGAAGAACTCACCGGTGTTCATCCAACCTTTCATGTTTCAAATCTCAAGAAGTGCTTAGCCGAAGGTAGTCTCCATATACCTCTCGACGAAGTACAAGTCAATGAATCAATGATTATGGTTGAACGACCAGTTAAAATCATGGACCGCAATGAAAAGAAAACCAAGTGAAGTCGCATTAAGTTAGTTAAAGTTCGATGGGAATCACGGCGTGGCGCGGAGTTTACATGGGAACGAGAAGACTCGATGAAGGAGAAATATCCATATTTATTTACATCATCTTAATTTCGGGACGAAATTTCCTAAAGTAGGGGATACTGTGACATTTGTCTGTTTCGGGTTATTTTATACTTGTATTCTTAATGTAAACCCGACCCGTTTTGTATCCCGAACCTTTCGATATTATCAAAATGATGAATTGTATGTTAAATATTTGTTTTATAGTTGTTGGATAAAAAAACACCCTTTTCGGTTCTTAAAATTCCCCGAAAACGCTCAAAACGAACTCCAGGGACTAAAACTACCAAAATGGAGACTTGAAGGACTCATTTGTAGTTTGTGCTTCTTGGGTCTATAACCAACCCATTTTCATGAAACACCCTTTATGAAAGACCCATTCAACTTACTCTATATATACACACCCATCTTCTTCATTTGTGCTTGCTCATTTCTTCATTTATCTCTCAAATTCTTGAATTCTAAGGTTGTTCTTCATAAGCTAATCTTTCATTTTAACTAACTTCTCAACACTTAAAGCTTGATGTTACAACATATATATAATATACACTCCTTGTTTACCTTCGGTCTTTCATTTCTCCGGTCTCGGCCGGTTGAAATGTCGGGCTAGTAAGGCAAGGTTACATGGAGGACTTTGTAGTCCTTGTTTATATATTTAACAAATCTAACCATATAACTTGTTATACTTGCTTAACTTCTACATATTTTAGTTTATTGTTCATATTTCTCAAGTTCCATGGTATTGGGTATGTGGTGACTAGCCTCGGTTTCATCCCGAGTTGAGAACCGAACCAAAAACCGAACTTTTGTTTAAAAGCATTATTGTTAACTTTTTGAATGTAAAACTTGAGTATTATTATTTATAAGTTATTTTACAAGTTCCATGGTAATTGGGTATGTGGTAACCATCCTCGGTCTTATTCCGAGTCAAGGACTGAACCAAAAACCGAACTTTTGTTTAAAAGCTTTATTGTTAACTTTTTGAATGTAAAACTTGAGTATTATTATTTATAAGTTATTTTACAAGTTCCATGGTAATTGGGTATGTGGTAACCATCCTCGGTCTTATTCCGAGTCAAGGACCAAACCAAAAACCGAACTAAACCGAGTTCACTCGCTTAAGACACACAAGTGTGTTTTTAGCCACCAAAAATCATATTTTTCTTCAAGATTATATTTTAAATCAATTTTAGTTAGTTTCTAAACATACTTGGCATGTCGGTAACCAACTTGATCTTATAACAAGTTCGAACCGATAAGGTCGTATACTCGCTTAACGAACGTTAAGGTTCTTCACAATAGAACTACATACTTGGTTAAGTCTATTTTGATTTTATTGAGTTATCTCATAACATTTATTATTTTGGGAAGTTAACTGTGAGCTTGGTCAATTATCAAGTCTCGAACCGACAAACCCGAACACTCGTTTAAACCTCGTTTTGGGTATTCTTATAACCAAGGGTTTTGAAATATCGCATTTTAACCCACATTATTACTTAACATAGCTTGAGAAAAAAAAGAAAAAAACTAATGAATAGAATACCGAGACCCGGTTTCGAGTAAACTTATTTTACAAAACTCGTTTCTTTAATTTCTCAAATATTTACATTTTAAATCCTAAACTTTATTTATTTACTTTATTTGTCATGTATTTTATTTTAAACCATTCCAAGACTACCTACTAACACAAGACCCGTTTAATATAGGTCTTGCTCGTTAAACCGATCTCTCCGATTATTCACGACACTATCTTTCAAGTTACTTGTTAATGTGAGTACCTTTTCATCCCCCGTTTTCCATCTTTCATTTTGGGGGTGGCATTGCATACTTATTCAAATTTAAATGATTTATACTTGCGTCTTAAACCACAACACGTATTGTATATGTTTACTTAAATAAATGCTCGATTTGGTGTTATATGCTTTACATGATTATGTGCAAATTCTTGAATGCTAAGGCGGGTAGCCTCATCAAAGTATGATCATACGTTAATTCCGAGTATATATGGTATCCCCATATAGAAATGTGTCGTCAATGTATTCTTACTGACGATTTCATTATTGTCGTCAATGTATTCTTATTGACGGTTTTATTATCTAAATTGTTGCTATTATTTATTGTTTTCATATACTAGTTGTGGATTTCATACTATATACTTATTGTCCAAAACTATGAAAATTGCTCACCAACCTTCGTGTTGACAAACTCTATTTTATGCAATGTTACAGGTTTGATGTTAGCTTGATTGGATTACTTGAAGAAACTTATTATCTTGGCTTTAGGATATTAGAAAATAAAAGAACAAGTTATTTATGTATCTATCTATTTGGCATTTTGTATGAACAATTTTTGTGTTATTTATGATGATATGGATTTAAAAGAGTTGTTTAAATATTGTAACTTTATAGTGTCATTGTGCAATGAGCAATCATGTCGCGCCTCGATGTTTCCGCCTTCATTGGTCGGGGTGTGACATTACATCCTTATTCTTGAAAGGTATTTTGTTTAAAAGATAATTAGCCGATAAAACGGCTTCCCCCCACATGTCCGGGCTTAATCCGGAACCTAGCAACAACGCATTCATCATTTCTTTTAAGGTACGATTCTTAAGTTCGGTAATGCCATTAGATTGTGGGGAGTATGGTGGAGTAAGCTCATGAACAATCCCACTTTGTGCGCATAGATCTGCAAATGGTGCAACATATTCACCACCTCTATCGCTTCTTACAATTTTTATTTTTCTGTTTTGTTGGTTTTCAACTTCATTTTTATACAAGACAAACTTTTTTATGGCTTCATCTTTACTTTTGAGTAGGTTTACATAACAATACCTTGTACAATCATCAATAAAAGTGATGAATACTTATTTTCTCCTCTTGTAGGAACTGATTTTAGATCACATACATCGGTGTGTATCATGTCAAGGGGCTCGATTATTCGTTCAACCGATTTAAATTATGATCATGCTTCTTTAGCTTCAACACATATTTTACATTTAGTTTTTGAATTGAAAGTAATAGAAGGTATGTAATTTAGTTTAGTCAAACGGAGCATTGAATTATAGTTAACATGACCTAAACGATCATGCCACACATTAAAAGACTCAATCAAGTAAGCAGAAGTAGTAGTCTTTTCATTCATATTATTCTTGGTCACAACCATTACATTTAACTTAAACATCCCATTAAGGGCATAGCCCTTTCCAACAAACACACCATTCTTAGTTAACACAAACTTATCACTTTCAAAAACTAAACGAAAGTCAAACTTATTTAGTAACCATTCGGACACAAGACTCTTGCGCAGATCGGGAACATAAAGCACGTTGCTAAGAGTGAGCTCCTTCCCTGAAGTCCACTTCAAAATAACCTCACCTTCACCTTTGATATCTACTGTAGCCGAATTCCCCATGTAGAGTTTTTCATCTCCTACAACCTCCTTAAACTTGATAAAGAGAGTCTTGTCTGGGCACACATGACGAGTAGCTCCGGTGTCGATCCACCACCCTTTAGGGTGGTTTGACACTAAGTTTACCTCATCCATCATAGCAGTAAGATCAGTGATCATAGCTACAAGTTTCTCATCTTCATCAATCATGTTTGCCCTCTCTTTTTTGGGTTTGTTGCATCGATCAACACGGTGACCAAATTCTCCATAATTATAACACTTTCCCTTGAAAACTGAAAACTTTTTCTTCACACCACCCTTTCTAGGCCCAAGATCAAACTTACCCTTGCCTTTGCCATACGGTTTGTGGTTCTTGTTGCCTTTGTACCCCTTGACGATTGACCATGTTCAACCATGTTCGCCTTTGCAAAAACTTTCACTTGAGTTCCCTTTAATGCCACCCTATTGTCCTCCTCAATTCGAAGACGAACAACTAAGTCCTCAACGGTCATCTCTTTTCGCTTGTGCTTAAGATAATTTTTAAAATCTACCCAACTAGGAGGCAATTTTTCAATCATGGCAGCCACTTGGAATGTCTCGCTAAAAGTCATTCCTTCAGAAATCATATCGCCAATTAAGGTTTGCAAGTCTTGAACTTGACTCATAAGGGTTTTAGAATCAATCATCTTAAAGTCCAAAAACCGGGCCACCGCATATTTCTTTGTACCCGCATCTTCACATTTGTACTTACGTTCCAAAATTTCCCATAATTCTCTGGCATTTGGTATTTTGCAATACACATTGTACAATTCATCAACAAGGCCATTCAACACATAGTTGCGGCAAAGATACTCGGAGTGCTTCCAAGCATCAAGAGCACTCACGGCTTGAATGTCCGCATCCTCCTCTAGTTGAGGGGGAGACTCGGTCAAAAACCTCACAAGGTTCAAAGTGGTTAGGTAAAACATCATATTTGGTTGCCAACTTTTGAAGTTCACACTAGAAAATTTTTCTGGTTTTTCAGCATGGTTAGCAACAGTTTGGGCTACGTGGGTACCAATCAATGGTCCCATGGTGGAAGAAGTTGATCCAATAGTGGTGGATCCCATAGACACGGTAGTGGAGGATGCAATAGTACTCGTCATTTCTAAAACAAGACATAACGATTAGGTTTACCGAAAGCCAAAGTAATGCAAAAAAGGTTTAAAAAAAACATATAACAAACTAATACAAAAGTTTTATTATAAATAATACTTCCTTACAAATATAATATTTTAACACTATTTTTATAAACCCATTCAAAACAGTGACCCAAAAAAAAATTCAAACAGTTTATAATATATCTTGTTCTACTGAAACCCAAGAGATATACAAACAAAAATATAATAATAATTTCTAAACTGTTGTTAGGAATTAGAACCAAAAAAGAGAAAAGCACATAATACACTTTTGAAGTTGGCATACAGTGACCGAAGCAAACAAAAAAAAACTATATCTTTTTCTAAAACAGTGAACGGTTGGGATTAAAAAAAAAATCTGTTTTAAAACTTAGTAAAAAACCGTTCATAAAATAAACTAAAAGTGAAAATTTTATTAATAATAATCCATATAGCATTACAAGAACAAGAACAAGAAAAGAAAATTACAATACAGAAACCAAATTACAAACATATTAGAAAGAAATAACAAAGCGAGAAACAAGGTGACTGAGGCACGCGTAAAACACGTTTCCCTTAAAACAGATTTTCGGATCACCCAGGTGAACCCGTCTGTTTCCCAGGGTACAACAGCCTAAGCAGATTGTACTGCCGGAATTAGCCTAGCACCTGATATTATACCTGAAACAAGAGTGCGTAAAGCAGAAAAATTTAGAAATTCTTTTGGAGTTGTGTGTGGTGTATTGTTCATAAGGTTTTTTCTTATGTTTATCAAAAACACAAACCTCTATCTATATGGTTTCCAAAGCCATGTAAAGAGTATAGACTAATTCAATACATAATTGAATTTCTCATTCAATGTAATTGAATTGTAAACATTTAAATGGTTTTGTCATGTAGAAATCTTAAGAGTCTCTTCTAGATTATTCCTACACCATTTAAGTTTTACCATACAAACTTAAATATTGATCTTTCATTTATCTACACTTTATTATTAAATAACAATTAAATTAATGATAAATATAATTATATTTAATAATTTCCAACACTATTTTCATACCTTCATAGTGACCTATACCGTTTTAAATATTGCCATTTCATTAAAAATACTACCAGAATTCACGCCAAATTTGAAATTAAAATAATTTTAAATTAAAAATGATAAAACTAAATAGCTCATAAAATTAAAATACTTATTAAAACACGCAAACGTGCACTAATGATTTAGTTTTAGCTTTATGCTTTCTAAAATCAGCCAACCTAAGCAATCAAGCAAACAGGTCACTTTCTCAATAACCAACTAATATTTGCCGTATGGGTCCCACCACCTTAAACCACCACAACTATATAAACCACCATAATAATATTCATTTTCTGCACCCAAAAAAACTTGAGCCTTCATTGGGGCACATCTTCCCAAATAACCAAACCCCTTAGTGGTCCCCGGGCTAGGGTAGGCCCGGTATCATAACTAGCATCACCACCACCGTCGCTGTCAATGTCACATCAAAACCCGACTTCCCAGTCACCACGCTTGTCAAAGCCGCCACCATCGCTTCACAAACAGAATTCATTAACAAATGACTTTTATCGGGAAGAGACGTGGTTGAGACGAAAAGACAATCATCGTCGCCACCACCACCATAGACGAAGCAAGAGCCTGGTAACCGCCGAGGATATCAATGAGCTTAAAGGATGTGTTGACCTTGGTTTCCATTTCGCCTCGGAGCCAACCAAACTCTCGAGAACGTTACCAGCTCTCGATCTTTATTACGCCACGTCAGCACCTCAGACACCGAGTTCAAGTTCGAGTTCCAGTTCTTCTGCCGCCACCTCGAGTTATGGTGACTCGCCACCACAACCTTGTAGCCCTGCCATTGGCACCACCACCACAACCACCCTATTTAATTCAGGTTAGTTTTTATTTTTAATTTTGATAATTAATAATTAAAGGCTTGTGCTAAATGCGTATTTATTGAACGCACCATCTACTAAATCAGTCATGCAATCTCTCTATTTTATTAACGATGGGTATGTTTAGCATAACCCGTAAACAAATTAGATAAATTTTCATAGCCAAAACATAATTGCAGGAGAGAATCCAGAAATGGTGAAGAAAATATTGAAGCAATGGGCACAAGTGGTTGCTTGTGCAGCACGTCAACCTGCATGTCACCAAGCTGACCCAATGGATTGATCATAATTTACACTATTCATTTTTATTTGATATTCTTTATTCATTGAATGTATGGATTTTATTTTGTTTTAATCACTAATTGGTGTTAAAAAACTCATTTGTGTTTAATAAACTTAAAATGCAAGTTATTTTATTATTTATGGTTATCTTGTTATACAAATATTAAACATGTAGTTAATAATTAAATAAAATGCAATACACTCTTAAATAAAAGAAAATGAAGACTTCAATCTAATTTCTAGCTTAATTGTCAAAAAAGTGACAACTACCTCATGTAATATTACAGTAAATTTTTGGAAAGTTTTATAGAGTATAAGACATTATATGGGAGGTGATATTCAAATAAGGATTCCATTCGATTCAAATAATCTAAAATTTGAGTTCATTTGGCGAGCTCAATTCGATTCAAGTTCTGAATTATTTGAGTCTTATTCGAACAATGAACACCTCTAATGACTTACTTTAGTTATTTTAACCCCATGATGTAGAGAAAATTGAGCAAATAACTTATAAGTTATAAATTTAGAAGCATTTAACTCATCAGAAACTATTCATTTTTATTTGATATTCTTTATTCATTGAATGTATGGATTTTATTTTGTTTTAATCACTAATTGGTGTTAAAAAACTCATTTGTGTTTAATAAACTTAAAATGCAAGTTATTTTATTATTTATGGTTATCTTGTTATACAAATATTAAACATTTAGTTAATAATTAAATAAAATGCAATACACTCTTAAATAAAAGAAAATGAAGACTTCAATCTAATTTCTAGCTTAATTGTCAAAAAAGTGACAACTACCTCATGTAATATTACAGTAAATTTTTGAAAAAGTTTTATAGAGTATAAGACATTATATGGGAGCTGATATTCAAATAAGGATTCCATTCGATTCAAATAATCTAAAATTTGAGTTCATTTGGCGAGCTCAATTCGATTCAAGTTCTGAATTATTTGAGTCTTATTCGAACAATGAACACTTCTAATGACTTATTTTAGTTATTTTAACCCCATGATGTAGAGAAAATTGAGCAAATAACTTATAAGTTATAAATTTAGAAGCATTTAACTCATCAGAAACTATAAACCACCCATTTAAAGCCATAAACCTAAATTAGGTGTATTTAAACCTAAAATAAGTCTACCTAACAAATATGCCCACATCTAAGTAAGGGGATGCTTAGGATTGCTTATTTTCATTAACTTATAACTTATTTACTTTTTGAAAAGTAAAAAGGTGTTTGGGATTGCTTTTATTATGAGAGGAAAAGTTTTATAAGTTGCAATTTTATAACTTATTAACTTAATGAAAAGTTATTAGGAGGTAAAATAAGAAATCCCAAACACCCTAAGTAACCTAGAATCCCTCCATTACCAAAAAATCAAA
Source organism: Bidens hawaiensis (assembly GCF_021521415.1). NCBI lineage: Eukaryota > Viridiplantae > Streptophyta > Magnoliopsida > Asterales > Asteraceae > Bidens > Bidens hawaiensis. The sequence continues at coordinate 15,268 of NW_027501503.1, read as the reverse complement.
CAAGCGCTCCTTTCTTAGGGGTGTTTACCCTCAACCTGGTTATTGGTTTGATTTCACGGTTCATTTTCTTTTCTTAACTTTTGGTCGGTTGCTGTTGTTATTAAAGGAAGGAAGGATATTATTTCCTTCATTGTTTTGCTATTATTAAAGTACAGACTGGTCAAAGTGGCAAGACGCTATAGGCCATGGGATAGACATGCATGAATTGGGCGTGCAAGCGGTTAGGTGGAGTTCTGGACTTATTAGGAGTGCTCAGAGGTGAAGATTAACGGTTTTTGACCCAGTGCTTCCCACACGTACCGTTTTGCATGTATGTCTATTTTGCTTCAGGTTTTAAGAGGTTTCAAATCATGATGGCTAGTTTGGGTGTAACGGAGCGTGTCCGGCGAGTGGAGTGTGTCCGTAGTAAGCGGAATGTGTTCGTTGTAAGCGGAACGTGCCCGACATGCGGAGCGTGTCATAGTAAACGGAACGTGTCCGCGGCAAGCGGAATGTGTCCGCGGCAAGCGGAATGTGTCCATAGTAAACGGAACATAAACAACTTTTTATATCATGTATAAAAATGATACTTGTTGTTTAAAGGTGTCGTTATTATGAGGATGTCAATAAAATTCACAGCTCTAACACGGGAGCTGCAGTGCTGAAGGGCACTTCGCACGGTGTTGAAGCACGGGTCTTCTTGATATGAGGTGGTAACATCTAATTATTGCGAACTTTTGCCGAAGTTTCCATGGACAACACACTCAAAATTAAATTATTAAAAAATAATTGATATATTAACATAGTTCCTACTTGTTTACTAATAATCAAAATTAAATTATTAATAGTAATTGATATATTAACATAGTTCCTACTTGTTTACTAATAATCAGTGTAAAATTTATTTAAACTTAGATAAATATCAATAATATTTGAAATATTAATATTATCTTCATTGTCATATGACCATTCAAGTTCACTTAGTGATTATAAAAACTACAACTGGTTTTATAAGAGTTGTATTTTATTGTTTGGTCTATCATCATCAATTTTTTTTTTATAGAAACGGGTTATTATACAAAGTCTCCTTATCATACAAAAGGTATAAATGATTATTGATTTTTATTAAACAAAAATGTTGTGACAATAATTTTAAATACCCAACCTATACGTACAAATAATTACATAATCACGCAACATATGTAAAAATTACCGAACCTTGATTAATATACATGCACAAACATAATTGTACACTTATGTAAACAATCATGCAATTTATATGATAATTATGCAAGATATGCTTATAATTACACACGTACAAAAATAATTGAGTATCTTATATGATAATTACAAAAAGCGTGTTCAGTTGGGAGTAATAGCAGGACGGGTGACCTCCTGGGAAGTCTCTACATGGGCAACCAAAAATAAATCTGTGAGCTCTTCGTTGGCAAAGCGGACAATATTGGTGGTGCGAGGGGCCGGATGTTACAAGTGGTATCAAAGCCACTCATGTGCCGTTCGGGATGGGGCAAACCTCATCAGAGACGGTGTGTCCCGGGGGTGTTGCGAGGTACACCTTTGGCGAATCCCAAATCCTTGATTGGATGGTGTGACAAACCTCATCGAGGACGATGAGTCTAAAGGGGGGGGGGGGGGGGGTGTTTGTAACACCTTAGGCAAATCCCACATCGGCTGTGGACATGAGAGATCATTGGTTCATAAGTAAATGCCCCGTCTCTTAAATCACCAACGCGTTTTGGGCTTAATGGTAGTGGACGAGAGGAGAGCTCCATAGTTAAGCGTGCTCAGGTGGGAGTAGTAGCAGATGGGTGATCTCATGTGAAGTCTCCACCTTGGCAACCAAAAACAAATCCGTGAGTTCTTCTTGGGCAAAATGGACAATATTGGCGGTGCGAGGGCTCAAATGTTACAAGAGTGTTTTTTTCGGCGGCCGTTTTCTGTTGACTTTTTTCAGTGAATTTTTCGGCTATTTTTCCGGCGAAATTTATCGGAGATTGTTTTCTGGTGACTTTTCGACGACTTTTCCGGTGAAATCTTCCGGCGAAATTTCCATAGACTTTTCCGGCGAGGTGGTGGCGGTGGGTGACGGTTGTGGTGGCGGTGGGCGGTGGAGTGGTGGTGGTTGTAGGAGATGAGTGAAGATGTAAGTGAGTTTTTGAAATTAATTTAAGTGGGTTTTGAGATTAAAGTAAGTGAGTTTTGATATTAAAGTGTTAAGACTAAAATACTCTCCTTCCTAACTTTCTTAGGAAAATCAACCTTCTTATTTGAACCTAATCTATAGTTTGGATTTTCATTATTAATTAATTTAAACAACAATGCAATGGCACTAATTTTATATACGCAACCTATACATAGAAAAAAAATTTACATAGTCATACACAGTCAGGGCAATCTCTCACTTGTGACCTAGTGGTAGGAGACTTGGGTTCTTCAGTGGAGACTCAAGTTCGAATCCCACCTGTGTCATATTTGGGTGGATATTGGCAATGATGGATTTGAACTAGGCCTTATGCAAAGCTTGTCAGTTCGAATCCTAAGCCCACCCGGGTTTTCGTCCCACCGTGTGTTACGCTAGAGAGTTCTACTCTAGTGGTGGCACAACGACTGTCAAGTGGCAGTCGGCGGTATGGTTTCCCGGGGAAACGCCCAAGCCAAACTCTGAAGCCAGCGTGACCCCGGTTAAGACGACATAGTCTAGCCATAGTCGGGCATCGGGGCTCTCCAAATTTGGAGGGTATGGTAGACTAAATACAAGAAAGTCGGCGTCCTAAAAAAATAATAAATATAAAATACACAGTCAGGGCAAAATAGTAATTTCTCCACCTGAATCACCATCACAATCAAACTTAAAAACTAACCATGACCGAACCATAAGCCTAAAAAGTCTCTCTAGAAGCAGCATTCACATTCACAGACCAACAAGAAACCAAAAAGACAAAATCTTTGGAAACAAAATCATCATCAAATCAAATCAAGATGACTATCATTAGATTTCTTCTTCAAATTTTAATCCCTATTTTACCCTTCTTCAAATTGGGTCTCTCACAATTTCATCACCGATTCATCTTTCTTCATCATTTAATAAAGTCTTTGATCCCCACAATCTTTTTTATTATTTTTGTCATCTTTTCACCTTCGAGCGTCAAACCCTTTTGGGAATTTGAGATCTGGTGACTAAAAATATGAAATTGGATCGAACCCTTGTTCAAGATTACATGGACTTGCAACAGGTGATGATCTTATAATTTGATATTATTTAGGGTTCTTGTTGTTTTGATCTTATAATTTGATATTATTTAGGTTTCATCATGATCTTTCTGTTTGATTATTATATTACTAAGGGCTCTTTGATCTTTAAGCTGCTTTGATATGTTCAATCTTTTTTGAAAAATGTATTAAATGTCTCTGATCTTTAATCCCTATAACCTGTATGTGAGAATTGTTTCTTGGTAATTTTTTTTATTATCAAAATTTAAAGTAATTATGCACTTTGGCAAGTGAGTGATTGATAGCAAAAAGTGTTTCTTGAATGAGATAAAAGTCAACAACTGAATTTTTTAATTATTATTATTATTATTATTATTATTTTGGTAATTTGTTCAAAATCTTTCATAATCTCCACAAAGATGTTAGTTTGATGAATCTTTAGGCTGCTTATGAACCTATGATGCTTACGCCCTGGTTGCGGTGCACCCATATAATGTATATATGTGTGAACCCTCAGGTGGGCAAAAGTGTAACTGCATTAATTTTGATGTTATTTTACTGATCTCGTGAAAATAACGTTAAAAATGGCGGAAGGTTAATCAGGCATCATATGGTGGCGTTTATAGCCGAAAGACAAGGGTACACGCACCAATCAGCCGGTGTCCCGGTGGTTGAGTGTTATGTGCCTTATGTCTAAGGCTTGATGCAAAACTACTAAAGAGCTGGGGGTCTCACTGGAAAGCAGCCTCTCTATTCCTACGGGGTAGAGGTAAGGCTGTCTACATCTTACCCTACCCTCCTCAGACCCTACCATAGTTTTGCTATTGGTGGGATTTACTGAGTACGATGATGATGATGATTTAATGTTTCTGATGATCTGATCTTTAATCTCTATAACCTGTATGTGACAATTGTTTCTTGATAGTGATCAAAATTGAAAGCAATTATGCAATTTAACAAGTGAGTGATTGATAGATATTAGATAGTAAACAATGTTTTTTGAATGAGATAAAAATCAAGAGTTGAATGTTTAATATTTTTTTATGGTAATTTGTTCAATATCTTTTATAACTTCGATAAAGATGTTATTTGCAGACTTGCAGTTGAGTTTAATGTAACATAATTTATACTTTTGTTGCCATGTTGCAGGAAACAGAGGCTGCAAGAAACAATTTGATGGCCTTAAAGCAAAAGAAACTAACCTTGCAAGCTGAAGTTAGGTATGATATTAAATTACAGTTCATTACAAGCTTGTTCTGATCAAGCTTGTGCTAATCACTAATTATATTTAACCACCATGTGCATTAATTCGACTATTTGATGGTACTTAAATCCTGAACAATGTATTATATCTTCATTAGATCATGTAGAGGTGTTAAAATGTGCAATCAGGCAGATCGTGTAATTTGCCTGCAAACACTTTTTTGTCCCATTTTTTCAAGTTCTATAAACAAGTAATGTCTTAATGTGATTATGAACAATATAGTATTAAAAAGTCATCTATTTTCTTTGATAAAATTATTTTAGGGGATGTTTGGACGTGCTTTTTGTTGACAATTAACGTTGCAATGTACAGTGTTTGTGATTTTATAAGTAGTCTTTTGAGTGTGCTTCTACTATTTCTACTGTTTGAAGTTGTAATAATCAAATAATTAGATGTCTAAGTTGCTTGCCAAATTCTGATTTTTTTAAAATTAATACGTAAACAATGACATTTTCGTGAACAAAGTTCAAATTAGATCATTTTTGTGACATTGTGCGCATTTCACCCTATTCAATCTTTTTTATTATATCTTGCGGTTTTACTGTACTTATTTAGCCCATTTAAGATATAACAAGATCCAACTCATTTTTATGTAAACGGATCAGAGTTGCCATCCGTAAATCTGTCTTCTCATGTTTCGTTGTGTACATCCACAGGTTCTTGAGGCGCAGACGCAAATTGCTATTGGAAAACAAGTCATTGACCCTGCAAGGACAAGTTTTAACAAACCCACAACCGACCCAGTTCAGAAAAAGTAACAAAGAAAAGGTTCATATGCAAAAGATTAAAACTTTACCCAAATTACCCCCTATTGGGAAGAAAAAAGCTCCTAGATTTGACAAGATTCTTGAAGATTCTTTAAATGGTGTAAAACAACAATCGGTTCAAAGAGTGGTTGCTAACCAAAGGGTCAGGATCAATGGACCAAAGGAATATCAGTTTGTTGATTTGAGTAAAAAAGATGACATATTTGAAAGTCAACCTTTGGGTCAAACCCGAAAGCCTGTAGTCGACTTGAAGCGGATATCTGTAAGTTATCAAGACTTTGTTAAACTCTTGGACTTTTTTGATGGGAATATTCTTATTTCATTGTGAATGGGTGAAAAGGGGTTAAAAGTATTTAAAGCTAAAAGGAAACTTTAAATGAACCAAACTAGACATATTCATGTTTGCTTGTTTAACTTTAACCAAACAAACGATCGAACATGAACATTTAAACGAGCCCGGGGTTTTCTTGTTTGTGTTTGTACGTGAAGAAAATGAATGTGTTCATGTTTGTCGTTATTAGTGTAAACGAACGGCTCATGAACGTAAACGAACAAATATAACTGAACATAGATGAGAGAACATAACCGCGCAAAAACCAATTAAAAGCAAACATTAACATCAATCTGTTGTGCATGGAAAGTTATTAAAATAGACTAAATTGAAATAGGTGATATTTTAATTCTATAAAACTAGACGAATTTGTAATGGACCTAATAATTTGAATTAATTTATAAATGAGCGTAACGGAATAACTTAAAACAAACGTAAACTAACGAACTCAAGTGAACGGACGTTAAAGAGCGTTTGCGAACATAAATGAATGAACAAGACATGTGTTCATGCCCGTTCGTTTAACTAAATGAACAAACATTGTTCGTGTTCGTTCATTTAGTAAATAAACGAAGCTAAATGAACTTCCTGCCAAACTGTTCGTGAACAGTTCACTGAACGTTAGGTTCGTTAACAGGCCCAAGGAAACGGGTCAAATGGGTTTACAGTCTAAGTTCCTTTTATTAAAAAAAAGATTTTTATTGTAAATAATGTACTTTTTCCAATCATATGTAATAAAATAGTTTTGAAAAACGGGACAAAGAGTGCTTGCGGGTCAAACCGACCCGAACCCATTATGACCTGTACCATAAAGTGGCCATCTTGATCTGTTTCAGGATCTGTCCAAGTCATCATCTCAGAGTTAATTGGTTTTAATTATGTTTCTTTATTGCAGAGAGAAGAAGAAAAATTACAGCCATTTGATTCTCGAATGCAGGGTTTGACCAGAAATGGTGTTGACTCGCAGCATACTGATGCGCAGTTATCGGTGTTTAGAAATGGTGGGAAGAGGAAGGTTTCTTGGCAAGATCCTGTGGCTATAAGGGTATGAAGTTGATTATAGTGATCTTAACATTAGTTTTGTGGTTATAAATGGGAATTTTTTTAAAGTGTTTTACTTTTTAGATTTTTGGGTCTTAAAATGGTAGATAATGATCATATAATTTTTTTTTTTTGGTTTGATTTTGTGGCAGAGTTATGTGTTCTTGGTATTAAGGTTGTAAATGAAAGTTTTTATATTCTTACAATAATAGATTTATTTTGGTGTTTTGTGTGTAATGTGTGTTTTATCTTTTATTTATTCTCCTTGGTTATGATTTTGACCTATGAAGTTGATGAAAATTAAGGCTATGGTAATATATGGTTTCATAATCCTTTATAGTCTTCTATTTTATTTTTTAATTAATAAATCTACAAATTGAATAAATGTTGATTAAATCCTGTTATCCTTCACTCTAGATAGATCCGTTGTAATTTTTATTTTAGTTAGCTTTCTTTTGCTAGAGGTGCACAGACTGGGTTCTAGAGCCAAACCGGTTCGAGTTGCAAGCCACTTCAAGTTTGGTCAACGAAAGTCATAATTGGGTTCTAGGCGAACCAAGTCGGGTTTGACTGGGTTTACAACAATTTTAATGTATAGGGTTACAACTTGATTTCAATTCTATGAGTCGGGTCTGGTTTGTTTCAAACCGCTTCTTGCCAAACCACTTTCATTACCGTTTTAGTTACGGTTACAAAATTTTTTTATTTATTTTACCTCTGCTATGGAAATTGTAAAGAACTAATCAAATCTCCAATTTCTCTTATTTAAGCAAAAAAGTTCTCAACCAAAGTTTAAAAGGCTAATTTGTAAAATATGAAATAATGTAATGAGAGGCTAAGCTGAATAGTATTCGGGTTAGAGCGAATAATACGGGTACTTGATCCAAGACCTGACATATTAAGCGTATAATGTTTGGTTTGTCCTAATTCAGTGGTGAACTCGGGTTTACTAAGTCTGAATTTGGGTAAAAACCGAAATATAATGCATTTTAGCATAAAAGTTTCACATTTGATCCTGATAAGTCCGTGACCCATCCACCTATATCGATTCAGTCTTTCGTTTTAGTTTCCAAACGATTTAGATTCGGATCCCAGTTCATTTTCAACCTTATACACAACCTATAGATATATATCTGATTTTTTCTTATATAATACAAAGGTAATGCTCATGCTTATTTCAACCCGACACTATCCAAATAATTGTTTCTATAAAGCATATAACATTATCCTAACTTTCAACCCGACAATTTCCGTCGTAGGTTGGGGTGTTACAAACAACATTATAACACATGGTGCAACATATAAAACATATTAAAGAAGGGCAAAATAGACTCTCAAACATAAAATCTCACTGTGACACCCCGTCTTAAGCGGAAACGTCCGAGTGTGACGTACAGATTGCTCAAACACACGTGACACTATTAAATGACCATAATATCATTAATTCGTTTAAAGCAACATAAGTACACAAGTTTCAAGAAAACATAAATCATGTCCAAACAAAAGCAAATAATTGTAACAACTTCGTTTATTTTCTTAATCTTAGACTAGCGTCTTCCTTTGACAATCAACCTCTAATCACAATACCTGTAGCATGCACATAAAATAAACAGTCAACTACAAGTAGTTGGTGAGGTTCATCACAATTTGATATAATACATAAAAATAGTACAATTCTATGAACCGTGTAACGACGCAAATGAAGTCCTTTTCAATTGGCAACAACCAATGTACTCGGAATATCGCACAACGAATGCAAGGTCCTTTCTAGTTGGGGACAACCAACGTACTCGGATAATAGCACAACGCACCTAAACAAGTAAACACACAAGTCCATAATGCGAATTGTAGTTTTGTAAATAAGCAATAATCGTAACCGTTTAAGTAGGATATGCATACTACTCCCAAAATATAAAAATGTTTAAAAAAAGGGGGGTGTGAGAAACTCACCTTTGAAGTTGAAGTGAAAGACTAAGAATAAACCGAAAGCGTCAAAGAACCCAAAGCAAACGATCCGAACGAACTATAATAAGAATAAATACGAAACTTAACGACAAATCTAACGAGGTTATTTATTGTATAAATTTATTTAGGAGTTAGTTATTATTTTATATAATTTATTGCTAATTCTATAGTTTTTGATTATTTTATTAATATTTACATTTTAACGAAATTTTGGTTATTATTATTCGATTAACATCTTAACGGAATTCATTCTAAGCATGACTTTCAAAAGACTTGGAGAAACGACTACGAGGTAAATTTGTATTTTAACGGTTTCAACGAAATAATTTTAAAGAGTTAAACTTTATGTTTTATATTAACAATGATTTTTAATTTACGGTTTACGAAAACGAAAGTTCGGTTTTTAAGTGAAAAATGGTGAAATATATATTATGTTTAATTTATAAAATTTTTATTTAGTTTAAAAATATTTTTATGATTTTATTTTGAATTTTAAAGGATTAAGAACAATTAAATAAATGATTAAACGATTAATTAAAAAATGTATAGAAATATGTTATGACCCGGGATTCAAACCCGGGCCTCTATGATACAAGAGACAAGCATTAACCAGTTGATCCAGATATTTCATTCGCTATAAAGTTGTAATTAAATTCTTATATATATTAACAGTTTAAAGATTTATTAGTTATTATTAACAAACAAAAAAAGAAAAACATTTAAAAAGGTTGACCCAGGTTTCGAACCCGGGTCCTGCGTTTAACAAGACCTGATCATAAACACTGGACCAAAATATCAATTCATTAATAAGTTGAAAACAGATTATTATAATAACATGCAGATCATCTTCTTCATTGAAACCCTAAGGTTTCAAATGAAGAAGCTGCTCCATGTGTGAAGAAATAAACTGACGGGTTTTGATTGTTGCTTAACAACTGGTATTTTGCATATATCAATTACCTTCAAGTGTAATGATTTGACCGAGAACCAGTTCGTCGGAAACCGAACTTTAAACCTTAAAATATTATTTGCTTAGAGAGTTTGAGAGCGAGAGAGAGGTGTTAGCGAGTTCAGTCGTATGTTAGGGTCCTATTTATACACGAAGTTGAAGCGTATTAGCGTTGAACGAGTATAACAGATTTGGCCGAAATCCGGCGATAGTTACGGGATTTAATTTGACTTTTTTGGCGTCATTAAAAAGTTGATTTGTTAAGGTTGTAGTCTAACTTGTTATGCTAAGACTACGGGTCAAACAACGATGATTAGGGGGTGCTTAAGGATTTCCCGGTGCTGAATCCGGCGGCCGGAGGACTGTTCGGAAAACAGGGACGGGGGGGGGGGGGGGGGGGGGGGTTAGGTTATAATCTTAATAAAATATTATATTTTAAATTATAATTACACTTTTGGTCCCTCAACTTTGAAATTATATTAAACATATATTAAACTATAATTACAAAATGAACCTTTAACTTTGAATATTTTATGATTGGACAAGGATTATTATACTTGAATAGTTTTCGAGTTTTATTCGATTAGAATCACGATTTTCTTAAGCGTAAAACCCGGGGCTTTATTAATTTATAGTAATAATAAACAAACAAAAAAATCATACTTCAAATGTCGGGAATACTTTTTTAATGATAACTAATAACAATAATACATTGAAACGACCCAATGGGTCGGGTTACGAATCCAAATACAAATACGAACAAAAATCGATGAATGAGTGCATCATATAAAACATATTAAAGAAGGGTAAAATAGTCTCTCAAACATAAAATCTCACAATAAAATTTCAATTCTTTTGAAATACGTATTTACAATTTTCACCCCCAACTTTAGTCAACCTTTGTTAAATTAAAAAATTAAAAAGCATTTACATGTTTGTCTCATCATCTTTCGCAATATATAATTTTTTATTTTAATTTTTAAGTCACCCCCCCCTCGATTCTTAAACTGCCATAACATTTTCATATGTTAATATTTTTTTTTAAAAAAATGTTGCACCATAAAAATAAACGTTTTATTCTATTTCATTTGAGTATGATATTAATATATTTTATTTTAATAAAAAAAATAACATGTTACGAATGGGCGTTCACGACTCGGTTTTGACGGTTTTTAAATTAAATCTATGAGCCAAACCCTTAGCAACAATTTATTGTTGTCGAAAATCGAAACTGAAATGATGAAAATTGAAGCCGAAAGTGAAAGAAAAAAACCAACTATAAAACCTAACCGATGATTGGTTTAAATGATTTTATAGTTTTAAATTGAACCATGAACATCCATAATTATTGCTTGATTACTAGGGTATGTGTTCAAACTCCCGTCACATCACACAAACACCCGTCTAATTGAAATAATAAGTACAAAACAAAGTTTGGTTGAAGCCCAACTTCATATTGTGAAACAGCTACTGTACAAAGGTGTTGTGATAAACAATATTTTATGATACAGAATGTATCCGACCACATATACAACGGTACACAACATCATCATAAGAGCATTCTCATCTCACTTCTTATCTTCAAATAAAAAATTATACTAAAACTCAATTTATTTTTTCTTTTCATTTCAATTAAATAATACTTTTTATACATTTTATCATTACCTTTTCTCTTTCCTTCACTCACAACCAATTTCAAAATATATTAAAAAATTATAGGGGATGAACAATAACTTTTCAAATATACAGAAAAATCATTATTATTTTTTAAATATAAAAACTTTTTACTCACAATACCCTGAATCACTCTCTAAATTATAAGAACACCCCTCACATAATATAAGGGGTTGAATGAGAATGCTCTAATATGCATCAATGAAATACTTGTTACATCGTTGCAGTGGCGGATCTAGAAAAAAATGTCAGGGGTATCCTAATTTCTTTTTAACCGAGGGGCGATAGCGGACCCATAATTAATTTCATAGGAATTAGATATTTATGCTATATGCATGTTTAATAAACTATTCGGATTGGGTCCGGTCGAATCATATTTTCATTTGTATCATTGAGGGCCCACAAAACAGCGATCATATTTTGTTATTTTTTTAAACGGCTATTTGGATCATTGACCGACCGTGGGTGGGTCGAATCATATTATTATCACATATAATCATCTATTCATCTAGCTTTTTATTTCATAAAAAATGTTTATATATTATAAATCTTATTTCTATACATGGTAAGCGTTAGGAAAACGTCATTAAATATTCATAAATTATCAACTAAAAAATAAACCAAAATTTGGTTTATTAATCTGTATCTAATTTGACTAGTCAATTATCTCTAGTCCAAGTGATTAGGACGGGTCACTCAAATATGTTGATTCTCGTCTATAGGTGGGGTTCCTCCTAAAGATGGAATGAAAACGATCTAGGGGATTAGTGGCCTGTCAGTAATCCAAATTAGATGTTGGAAAAAAATTATTTTAACTAATATTAAAAAAAATGTTAAATTAAAAAAAAAAAAAAAAAGACATAAAGTTGACCATTGATAAAATAAGCTTATATCAGACTTTACTTTTACACCTATACACTTATCTTTTATTCATTTACTATATTTAATTCACACCTTTTAAATAGGTACCTTCTTCAACCTCCAGCCCTCCACTTCAAGCTCCAGGCATCTTCTACAAATACATCGGAATGTTCAGAGCCTAGCTTTATTTCAGGTCTGCTTTGTCTCTAAGGGTATCCTAATATTTACTCGGGGGTAACCTATACATAAAACGGAGAAAAAAGGAAAAAAAATTACACTAATTTACACTTCCCCGACAAAGTTGAGGGGTAACTTGGGCTACCCCTAAGCCTTATATAGAACCGCCCCTGCATCGTTGCATACATACAAATAAAAACAATAACCAAAAGACAATGAAAGAACGTTTTTAAATGCATTAATGGTGAGTTACGTACTGATGAAGCATCAAGAAGAGATTGACCCATCTTTAATAATAAAACAAGACTTTCACGTTATGTGAGTTGAATAAGGCAACATATAACTATCGTGAGAAAGAATTATTGGAAAAGGAGGCAAAGTACAGTCTACAAAGACATCCTAAGTGGCGGGGAGAATAATGGATGTTAAGAATTCAAAGCTAGCTTATGAAAGTCAGAGGAATTAATCAATGAAGTTCTTATACTTTCGCAAGTGAATCATAAGAATATATGGTCAAGCTATTGGGGTGTTGCTTAGAGTAGAGGTTCTTCTTCTAAGGTTATGACTTATGAGTTCTTGCAAAGGTACAAAATGAGTGAGGCTACATAGTCTCATCAATACAACTTTTCATCATACAATATCATATGAGCACAACCCACCTAGATATGTCTAACGAAACAAGTGAAAAAAAAACCGCCAATAAGAATGGCGACTCTAGCAAGCAAGGCACCGACTCTAGCACGCATCTCTGCCGAACTGGCGCGTGCCTCATTTGCAATAATCCTCTCGTGCAAAGTGAACAGCATGGCAGTCAAGCTTTATGCGGTCACACTCACTGCATCTCTTCCTCAGGGTCTCAACATCATCTTGCAGGGCATCAACCGGGGGGGTACGAGTTAGTTGGAAGGCATCGACGCGACAACAATATCCATATAATATATCATAAGTTACGTAAACGTGTATGCAACGACAGTAGTTTTTGATGGGTCATTGGGCTTACCAAGACATCATGTTCGCAATAGTCATTGGCTCCGATACCATTCTGTCACATCCCGTGAAAAAGGAATCGTAATATGTAACATTCATGGTGTTCACATCAATTATTTAAGTAAACATTTATGTAATGGATACCAAAGTCTTTACATTATACTATATAACAATTAACAAGTTTGGTGCCGCTAAGGCTTCTATTGGACCACTTGGCTGGCACCGTATTGGTCCACAATTTTTTTTACTTTTTTTAAGTTCAGCTACTGCGTAACGAATACACTTGGTGGAACCGTATTGGTCCACAATTTTTTATTTTTTTAGTTCAGCTACCGCGCAACGAATGTAACGGAAACCGATTGAACACCAAATTTTTCTGTTTATTCCGATACCATAACAAACATGACGGAAACTGACCAAATTCGTGAGACTCACCGCCTTAACAGATGCCACTCCGTTGGTCTACCTCGACTTTTATATTAATTTTTGTTTTATTTTTGGTACTGTAATGAACATTAGGGAAACCGACCGAATTCGCGTACACTTGCCATCTCAACATCCGGGACCGACGACACTTGGGTTTTATCAGTGACCAGGTTTTACTAACCATTTTGTTTTAATTCAAGTACTGTAACGATCATAATCGAAACCGACCGAATTCACGTCGACTCACCATCTCAACACTAGGGACCTACAACATTCGGGTTTTACCGACCGGATTAAATTCGTTTCACATATTTTTCTTATATGTTAATTTAATGAATTTATCTTTTGCGCTTAATTCTAGTACAATTATGAACGCAACCAATACCGAGCGACTGCACATTGACTCGTCGCCGCAACGTTCGAGTTTAACGAGCACCCCGATTTTACGATCGAATAAAACTTTGTTTTAAATGCTAATTCTTTTTACAATTCGCTATGACCACTACTTTTTTTTATATTTTAAATATGTTAATCTGATAAAATATATTTCTAGGTTTAGTTGCGGTACCTTAACGAACGTAGCCAATACAGACTGTATTCGCGTTGACTCGTCGTTGCGTCGCTGGACCGAATGAATTATCCTTCGTTACAGTTACGAACTTTTTAATATGTTAATTTTTTTATTATAAGTTATACGAGTGTCGAAACTGTTTTCAGCAATAGATTAATTTTTTTTTAATTTGTTGTCGGTATTTTAACGAACATAGCCCATACTAACTGAATCACATTAGTGCACTACCGCAATGTGACAGGTACATAAACATATTTAAACTGTCCGAACGCAACGATAAACTAGTTGTTTTACAAACCCAAATGTTAAAAGGTCATGGTGTCAGTGCACCGCAATCAAAAATCCAAGTTTATTTAAATTTTCATTGGTTTTGACCATGTAACTTCTCCCATGTTTTTGTTATTTTTCCAAAACAACATAATTTTGAGGAATTTCTGAGTTATGCTTTGTACATTTTTGGCCTGTATCAAATATAATATGTTATTTAGAGATTTTACTATTATTAATGAATTGTTCATGGGTTTTAGAAAAATCATATTCTTGGGGTTGTTTATTAGTATTAATAGGTCCACCAACGGGCTCTTTAACAAATCAGATTCTTTGGATTTTTTATTAAATTGCTTTCTTCCTTTAAGGGCATTTTAAGCAATTTGTTAACTATAGGATCAATAAAAGATTCATGACAAACACAAGGGTTTGAGTGTATTCCCTCAAACCCGTTACCTCTTTCTCCATCATCATTCTGTATAGGCTTTGAAGCTTCTTCATCAGCAAATGCCATACCGCCGAACCCTTTTCCAGCTGCGCTTGATCCTGCGCTGCCGACGGCACCCGCTGCTTTTTCCCCTTCTTCGTTCCCTTTCTGTGCCCATCATTCCACCACTCGGGAAAGCCCACGAGTTTAAAACACTGATCTCTGGTATGTTTTAACATCCCACAATGGCTGCACTTTAGTTTTGTTTTATCGATCCGGGATGATGAAGTACTTATACTCTTGTTGCCCGATTTGCCCTTTGACACAAACCCTTGCCCTTGTCCTTCCGAT
>NW_027501502.1:0-51494 GCF_021521415.1 Bidens hawaiensis | reverse complement strand
AATATAACAGATGAACCACAATCAGACATGAACCCTAATAAGATCAATCATCAAATCTGTTAATGTTTCGTTTAATTAACCTTAGGGTTACTGAATACTGACTAAGGACGATCAAAACCATATAAATAATTACCTCACACGATGCTCGTACACGGGTTTATTTACGAGGACAGAGCCATCAGTAATAAGGTGAAGAACATGCACTAGCAAGCTACGTGAATCCAATTAATGTTAGGGGTATTGTAGGCGATAGGTTAGAGATTGTATATGTAGGTTTAATTGAGTTATGATGATGATTAGATGGTAAATCATAAACGGGTTTTAGCCGGCTGTTCATATAAGCAATACATATAATAAACGATCCTAATTTCCTAATTAACATTGTCGGCGAGGTCGATTATAGCATGTTTAACAAAGTGGTTGATTCAATCACCAAATTTAAGCCGTAAATTAAGGTCCAAGCAAACTAAACGGGTAGCGGGTTGGGTTCCTGGATTATGGATACGGGTTATAGGGTTTGGGTTAAAAGATGTTATAATATAACAGAGTTTCAGTTTATGTCCTCTAGTTTAGGTGTGGAACAAATATAGATTAAAGTTTAGTTTAGGGTTAAAACTGAATATAGATCAAAGTTAATTATATATATTATATAAATATAAAAACAAATAAAAACAATATAATAATAACTTGATAAAAGCGATTTTTTGTTGATAAAATTTCCCGAATATAAAAATGGGTCGGGTAACGGTTAATAAGATAATAATTTAAAATCCGAGTTGTCACATTTAGAACCCTAGTTTTGACCACATGTTAGCAACCATGTCATCTTACGACCGTTAAGTCATCTTACCTAAGTGGTTCGTTTTCTTATTATCGTTAGTTCCGTTAAGTTTCACTGTTAGTTAAGTTAGTTTTAAATACATAAGATAAAGAAATATATTATTTAGGCAAGACTTGTTTAGGGTCTAGTATTTGAGCCACCTCATGTATCTTCGTGTTTGATACTTAGACTTACTAGACTGTACTACCAACTCCTTGGGGAGTAGTAAGGATAGATGGTGACCAAGTTGAAGCCAAGAATTATTATTCTTCATCCATGAAGCCAACAACTAAACAAACGATAGCATAGCAACCACATCAGCATCCTAGGAACGTGCTGGAGGCTCGGGAGTGAGATATAAAAGAAGTATCCTTGGAACCCGAGGTCCAGACGTGAAGATTTTCCTAGGATCTAGTATCCCTAATGAGATCGAAGAGGATATAGCATCCTTCCTAAAGCGAAGAAAATCCACATTTGCCTTCAAACATTCAGACATGACAGGTATTTCGAAGGAGGTAATTACTCATAAGTTATGCCTTGATTATTCTATTAAACCCGTCTATCAGAAGCGAAGGAAATTCGCTCCTGAGAGGAACGCGATCATACAAGAAGAAGTTGAAAAACTTCTTAAAGCCGGTATGATAAGAGAGGTTAAGTATCCTCGATAGTTGGCTAATGTGGTTGTGGTTTCAAAAAAGAATGGAAAGTGGAGGGTGTTTGTCAATTTCACCGATTTAAACAAGGCATGCCCCAAGGATCCTTTCCCGTTACCACATATAGACTTCATGGTGGATGCAACGACGGGACATGAGATGCTTACCTTTATGGATACTTCCTTTGGATTTCAACAGATTCAGATGGATCCATCTGATCAAGAGGATACAACATTCATGACTCCTACCGGCATATACTGTTATATTGATATGCCATTCGGACTAAGAAATGTAGGGGCAACATATCAAAGATTGGTCAACATGATGTTCAAGGATCAGTTAGGCAAGATCATGGAAGTTTACATAGATGACATGGTAGTGAATCGAAGAGGGCTGAGGATCATCTCAGAGATCTTGAAGAAGCATTCAATATCCTGGATCAGTACAATATGAAGCTAAACCCATCAAAATGTCATTTAGGTGTTAAGGCCGAGAAATTTCTAGGATACACGGTGACCAAAAGAAGAATAGAAGTGAGCCCCGAGCAGATAGAAGTCATCATCAATTTGAAGTCTCATGTGAATGCTAAGGATGTCCAAAGACTGACAGGAAGAATAGCTGCTCTCAACAGATTCATTTACAGATCCTCAGAGAAGTGCAAAGACTTCTATGATATCTTGAGGAAGAATAAAAAGTTTGAATGGACTCAAAGGGATGAGGATGAACTAAAGGCTTTTAAGGATTATCTATCCTCAGCGCCTGCTTTGATGAAGCCAATTGATGGTGAGCCGCTGTCTTTATACTTAGCCGTATCAGGTAATGCAGTTAGTGCTGTTATGGCCAAGGATCATGTAGGACAACAGCACCCGGTATATTATTTAAGTAAAAGCCTCTTAGATGCAGAGGTCAAGTATTCTCACCTTGAAAAATTAATTCTTTCTTTGATTATGGCCTCAACCAAGTTGAGACTTTATTTTGAAACACTTACTACTAATTTAAGAACTAATTATCCTGTTAAGAATATGCTTTGAAAGCCAGAATTGTCAAGAAGGATGGCCAAGTGGGCTGTGAAGCTGAGTGCATATGATATTCAGTATGAGCCCAGAACAACCAGTAAGTCACAAGCGCTTGCAGACTTTGTGGATGATTTCAGTAATGACATGTAGAAGGAAGCTGATCTAGAGGTCCAACAACTAGAAGAAACCAAGGATCCTTGGATCCTCTTCACAGACGGAGCATCCAACATAAGAGGAACATGATTAGGTATCCTACTGAAATTGCCACAGGGGGACATAATACCCCAGTCCATTGCATGTGAATTTCAAGCCACCAACAATGAGGTAGAATACGAAGCACTTATCGCAGGTTTACTTTTAGCCAAACAAATGAGGATCGGGTATCTTAAAGTTTATATAGATTCTTTATTTATAACTAACCACTTTAACGGGTCTTATACCATGAAAGGTGAGAACATGATCAAGTATTTAGAAATTGTGAAGGAACTATCAAAATCCTTCGAGTTGTTTAGTATCATACAGGTACCAAGAGAAGAAAATGTTGGCGCAGATGCCTTAGCAAACTTAGCATCATCATTGAAGATCCCAGATGATGTAAAGATACCTATCATTCATATATTTTCTCCAGAAATTGGAGAACAGGAAGCTGTGGATGTAACAATGGATTGCACAGAAGAGCTTAAGGATCCTTCGTCATCTCCAAAATCAGGATCTTGGATCCTTCCAATTAAAAAAATTCCTCCAAGATGGAGAAATCCCTACAGGGGAAAACCCTAAAGCTTTCAGATTGAAGGTATCACAATTCATTATTTTACAAAATATTGTATATAGAAAATCTCTTGCAGGTCCCTATTTGAGATGCATTGAGGATCCTGAAATACAAGAGGTACTCCAAGACTTCCACGAAGGCGATTGCGGCAACCACACAGGAGGAAGAGCATTATTCTCCAGGATACTTAGGAGTGGATACTTCTGGCCAACAATGAAGAAGGATGCCATGGAGTACTCAAAGAAGTGTGATGCTTGCCAAAGGCATGGAAACATCCTTCATCAGCCGGAAGAACCAATGTATCCTATATCCTCTTCATGGACTTTCATGAAATGGGGAATGGATATTGTTGGCAAGCTACCAAAGACACCAGGTGGAAAGGTCTTTATGCTTGCTATGACAGACTACTTCTCTAAATGGATTGAGGCAGAAGCATTCGTGCAAGTCAGAGAAAGAGAATTTATATCCTTCATTAAAAGAAACACTATAACTAGATTTGATATCCCATCTGAAATTGTTTGTGATAATGGATCCCAGTTTATTGGGAAAAGAACAACTAACTTTTGTGACAGTTGGGGCATCAAGATGATTACTTCTACACTAGTTCACCCTCAAGCCAATGGTCAAGCAGAATCAAGCAACAAGATCATCATCAACAACTTGAAGAAGAAACTAGGATCCAAGAAAGTCAAGTGGGCTAGAGAACTTCCTTATGTTCTTTGGGCTGATTAACAACACCAAAGAATCCAACAGGCCAAACACCCTTCTCATTGGTGTTTGGGTCAGAAGCAGTAATCCCTAGAGAGATGGTGGTTCCTACAGCCATAACAAGCATCCGTGATCCTGAAGCCAATAACGAAATCCTTTTTGAAGACTTGGATACCGTTTAAGAGCTGAGAGATCTAGCCAAGATTAGGATTGCGGCATATTAACAAAGGGTAGCTGGGGCATACAACAAGAGTATAAGGATCAGAAGATTTCAAGAAGGAGATCTGGTCTTGAGGAAAGCATTCCAAAACACAACCAACCCGTCAGATGGAAAATTAGCGCCTAAGTAGGAATGTCCCTATCTGATCGAGTCGGAGGCAGGAAAGGGGGCATATCATTTGCTCACTATGGAAGGCGACATGTTACCAAGAGCATGGAATACTATCCATCTCAAGAAATACTTCTTCTGATCAGGATCAAGTATCCTCAGAGGATCGAGTATCCTTAAAAGATCAAGGAACCTAAAATTGGTAATATCTATATGATCACTTATTCATTTAAGATTCTTATTAATTCAAGGATAATATATTCTTAACGTTTATTTTTTCCAAGTTCTAAATAACAATGCAGGATTCTAGTTAGAGGATCAATAACTAAGAGGTTGGCCACCTCTCCTTCAAGTTTAAGGTACTTTACTATTTCCCTTGACCTAGCCTACGATTAAGGTATGACCCCCGATGGTCATATGTTCCAAGGTTTAAAGGTTTTTCACCTTTCTTATAAATTAGAGTTTCTACAGTCTCGCCTGGAGCGCACGTTATCCAACGTATAGTCCGGGGCAGCGGGACCAGTACACGCTTAGTGGCTGACAATTTTCTTGTCTTCGGCTATATGGAGGATCCTACGATTTATGGTAGACGTACCATACCAACGGTTTATAAAATTTTCATGTTATCTCAAGATAAAGGTTTCTAACATTTTCACGTTATCTAAGGTTTTGGCGTTTTCACTCACTCACGTTTGGGCTAAATCCCGGTTTGGGCGAGTCACCAGTTAACATCCGTATCTTCGGGCCAGTCCCCAGT
Source organism: Bidens hawaiensis (assembly GCF_021521415.1). Taxonomy (NCBI): domain Eukaryota; kingdom Viridiplantae; phylum Streptophyta; class Magnoliopsida; order Asterales; family Asteraceae; genus Bidens; species Bidens hawaiensis. Next base: position 46,443 of record NW_027501502.1, on the reverse strand, counting down.
TTGAGCTTGTCCCTAGTTTTTGGGCTTGTCCCCAGTTTTTGGTCTTGTCCCCAGTTACACGGGCTTGCCCCCAGTTACTCGGGATTGTCCCCAGTTGCACGGGCTTGTCCCTAGTTTATTTATGGGTCTGTCCCTAGTTTGTTGGGTTTAATCCCAGTTAATATCATAAGTTGTTTGCATCAGGTATCCTAAGTTCAATTATGAGGATCACAGAAGGATCAACACTTATGGATTCAAGTTCCTTAATTTATTTTTACAAGGATTACAGAAGGTTCGGCGCTTATGGTAACCTAGGTCAAATTAGATCTTATGGTATGATTTCTACTTATCAATTTACATCTACTTGGCTAAAATCTTTGTAAATTCATTTATGTAAGGATACAGGATCCTTAATTTGTTTTTACAAGGATATTCTATCCTTAAAGCTTTTTACTCAATAATATTTATTAAAACTTTCAATAAGGCTAAGACTATATCAAACTTATTTGATAATAATAAAAATTATACATATAGCCAAAAGTTTTAAATTATTATGTAACTTGGACTTAACCAAAAACCTTAACCCGGACTTCATCATTCAAAAGATGGATCATACACCCGGGTAAAGCAAGCGATACTAACAGTTCAAAGAATGCAGGAAATAAAGAGAGGGGCATCAAAGGCTTCATCCCCACAAACATAGGATCCATCCACCTGTGCTACCCCTGGAAATTGTCTTAAGGATCAGGGATCCTTTATCCTAGTTACTATTATCCATTACATACCATTATCCAATATCCATAAAAACATAACCAAACAACATAAAAAATGGGCTCTGGCCTTGTCTTTAATATCCTTCATCGCCCGCCTAAGCAGCTTCTTCACCATCTATTGCTGCTTTCCCTTCATCAACCTCAACCGCATCCTTCACTCCGCTTGTCCCAGCCTCGTTTCCATCATCCATCGCAGTATTCTCTTCACCACCAAGCTCCACCAAAGCCTGCTTCCACTTTTCCACATTCCAAGCCGATCTGTCGAAATCAGGATTAGTAGCTTCAGCGACCATCTTAATTCTGGCTTGCAACACCGATCTTGCAGCCCACATCTTTGCCTCCTAAGTGGCTTGCTTCACCTCCTCTTGGTGCAAAGCTTCTGTGGTGGATAGCATATCCTCCAAGCGCTTCTTGTCCTTGGTGAGCTGGGCTATAGCCTTGTCCTTCGCCACTGCTGCACTCCCCATTCCATTAAGGCTGTCACTCGTCTGGCTCACGATCTTATCATAATGATCCTTGGAAAAGTTAGAAGAATACTTGATCGTCAAATTAGAGATACCAAGATAAATGATACTTACAGCAATGATCATATCAAAATGAGTCTTAGGCTCCAACGATCTTTTCCTCTTGGAAGATGCCGATTTGGCCCTGGTGGTTGTAGTCCTTGGCTCGAAAGTGGTAGCTTCCTTTAAATCTTCTTTCTTGACGGTTTGAGGAATGATCAGACTATCAATGTCCTCCAGGTAAAACTTGCTGACAGATTTGTGAGATTTCTGGGCACCTATAGAGGACAAGAAACAGATAAGTACTTTATTTTATTTTATTCTATTATACAAATACAAAACTTACTTGAGATGTTGTTGTTGGAATCCGAGGAGATTTCACAAAAAGTCTCGACAATTTGGCCTGGAAAGTTCGGACTTCGGAATCAAGGGCAAGAAATCTTTTTGCTTTATCTTTTGTACCAGGTAAATTCGCCAAGGAAGCAAAGTTATTCACTGCAAAGAGAGATAAACAAGAAAAAGACAGTTAAAAGAAGGATCACTTATCCTAAATCGTTCCTTTTATAAGGATCTAGGATCCTACCCTTTTTAACCCATTTTAAAGGTGAATCGACCCCGCTAGGGAAGGAGTTTCGCTTAACAAAGAAGAACTGGTTCCTCCAAAGAGAACCATTCTCGGTTACTTTAGAAATTGGAATGGGTTGCCTAGGTTTGAACTTCAAGATGAATCGGTTTGAACCATGAGTGGTTAAACTGTAAAGGTATGAAAACTTCGGAACACTAAACTCGATGCTTTCCTCCTCTATCAATCTCTCAACGGTACGTAAAACCCTCCAAATCATCGGCATCGCTTGGATATAAGACATCCCGGTGGTCACAAAGAAACTTTGGGTAAAAGAGGGGAATGGATATGTATAGCCGATGAGGAACAGCAAACGGGGAAGCAGACCCAAATCTTTGAGTAGATATAGCATCGAATCAGGGAATTGAACGACCGGAAAACAGTTTCTGGCGAGAACAGTGGGCGGAGTTCGTCAATTTCAGGATCGGTAAACTTGCAGATCTCCATGGATGGGTTGGTTATAAGGTTTTGTGGCCGAATTTCCGATAACTCTGATTGATCAGAATTATCAGAATTCTTAGAGTGGTCAGAAGTAGAAGAAGAAGCGGTAGACATTTTTTTTCCAGAATATTAGATGAAGAAAATAAAGAGAAAGAATAAGGATACCTGAACGGCCTGCCAAGATGTGTGGTTATAAAGATTGAAGAGATCACATATATAGGCGGCTAGAACCGATAATAAGGGTTAACAATAATAATGATACCTGACAACCGTCTAATCGTTTTATCTTTTGCAGGGATTCAAATTTCAAAATGACAGTTGTATCACATAAACACCCGCCATTTTGGGGGCAATTGTTAGGGCATAGAATTTATGCTGAGAATCCTCTATACTTAAGTGACTTATGGATAAATTATCCTTGAGATATGTTCTAGGTTGTGAAGGATTAAGGATCCTCGGTATTATTTGTTTACTAATGATTGTGTTTGATAGGTATATCGGTTGTATGACCAAGTCTGCCTAATATTTAGCTACAAGACTCCTTATGTACGTGGTCAAAGAGATGGAAACGGCTAGTGGAAGAGTGGTGAGTTTATAGGACTTTTAGTTAGTTGTTATTTTCTATTTATGACGAGTTTACGATCAGCTAGGTCACGATTGAACATTTGTATTCTCGCACACTTTATCATCTCTGAGAACACTCTCAAGCACGACACTCACACTTAGAAATATTGTAACACTGATCGTAATCTCCACCTTTGTAACCCAATTATTTGTTTAATAAATTGGTGATAGACAATTGTCATCACTCGAGGTTTTTATGTCGACGATCCTCTAAAGATCAAGGGTTTTTCCTCGTATAAATCCTTGTGTTTGTGTTTGCAACCAAAATACAATCATTACTATCAAGTTAGCACTAAACCTCACCTAACTAATTTGGTTATTTTATCATTCATCGATTTTTGACCAAAACAAGCATGATATGTTATACCTATTCAGCTATTACCTATGACATTACCTGGCTTTGACATAGTTCTAGGTATGGACTGGTTATCAAATTACCATGCCTGTATAATCTGTAACAAGAAAACCATATAACATCAAGCCCCTGATAAGCGAACAATTCAAATCACCGGTGACCAGATGCTGGTCAAGTTAGCGTAATCTCTACGATTAAAGCTAACAAATGTCTATACCGAGGTTGTTTAGAATTTATGGCATACCTTACTGAAGAACTCAAACTAAAAGAAATCAAGTACCCATAGTAGTCGAATTTCCAAACGTCTTTCTAGATGAACTTCCTGGTATACCATCTAATAGAGAAGTTGGGTTTAGAATAAACCTAATGCCTGAAACTTCTCCAACAGCCAAATCTCCATATCGATTAGCTCCAACGAAAATGAAGGAATTAAAGAAACAATTGGATGAACTTCTGGAGAAAGGATTCATTCGACAAAGTTTTTCACCTTGGGGAGCTCCAATATTATTCGTTAAGAAGAACGATGGATCAATGAGGATGTGTATCGACTATAGATCCTTAAACAAAAGTGACTATTAAGAATCGATACCCACTACCTAGAATTGACAACCTATTCGATCAATTGCAATGAGAGAGTTTGTTTACTAAAATAGATTTACGCTCTGGGTACCATCAATTGAAAATTCAAAAAGAAAATATTCCGAAAACTGCATTTCGAACGAGGTATAGACATTATGAGTCAACCGCTATCCCATTTGGACTTACGAATGCCCCAGCCTCTTTCATGGACATGATGAACAGAATTTGCAAACCTTATTTAGATAAATTCGTAATTGTATTCATTGACGATATACTTATTTATTCTAAATGAGAAGAAGATCATATGGTTCATCTTAGGGTCTTACTTGAGTTACTCACGGTACGAGAAATTATATGTTAAGTTCTCTAAGTGTGAGTATTGGCACCACGAAGTATAATTCTTGGTCATTTTGTTAACGCTAAAGTAATTCAAGTAGACCTTGCCAAAATTGAAGCAATAGCTAAATGGGAGATTCCAAGATCGCCAACCGAAGTTAGAAGTTTCTTAGATTTGGCGGAAATTACAGAATAAACTTGAAAACATTTCCCGAATAGCACTTCCCTTAACCTCATTAACTTGAAAGAATGCCAAATATGGATGGGGAACTAAACAACAAGAAGCATTTTACTTACTTAAACAAAAGCTTACCAATGCACCTATACTGGCCTTGCCAAAAGGTACAAAAGATTTTGTTGTATTTAGTGATACGTCCCATTCGGGCATGGCAAAGAAAGAAAGTAAGAGGGTGTTTGGTACAGAGAATGGAAAAGGAGAGAAAATAGAAATGGAAATGGAATTGTAGAGAAAGAGAATTAGTATGGAGAATGAGAATCATTTCTCTTGTTTGGTACACGAGAAAATAAACAGAGAACTCTACCATACCCAACCCCACCTCCACCCAACCTGACACCACTCACCACCGCAGCCCCACCACCACAGCCCCACCACCACCACCAGCCCCACCACCACACCACCACCACAGCCCCACCACCACCACCAGCCCCACCACCACAGCCCCACACCACCAGCACCACCACCACAGCCCTTTCTTCAACCACAGCCCACCACCACCGGCTGCCGCCACCAAATCCCCTTCTTCAACCACAGTACATAAGAAATTAAAAAGATTCAAATTTTTGGAACATAAGATATAGAAAAAAGAGGCTCAGATCTGTCATCACTGCCTCTTTGGAGATTTTGTGGTGGTGGTTGTGGTGGCGATGTTGATGATGATAATCAGAAGCCACCTGCGACCACCGCCGATTTCCACCACCACTGTCACCCACCTGCGACCACAATCACCCGACCATCTGAAAACCCTAACCTACCACGAACCACCACTTGAAACCCTAATCTCCGTTCACCCGTACCACCTGCAACCTACAACCGGTTACCATCTCTGTGTTCACCACTGCGAACGGCGGAGACGGGGTGGTGGTTGCAGACTTGGAGACGAGGTGGCGGTTGCAGACTTGGAGACGAGGTGGCGGCCGGAGACGAGGTGGTGGCCGGAGACGGGGTGGTGGTCGGAGACGAGGTGGTGGCCGGAGACGAGGTGGTGACATGCTATGAGGAGGCTGCTGAGAAATGGATTTCTCTTTGTTTTAAAGAGAAATGGAATTCTCTAGTTTTAGAGAAATAGAAAGAGAAATAGAAATGAAAAGTGGAAAACAAACAAAAGAAATATTTCTAATTCCATTTCTCCCCAATCAAATCCCTCTACCAAACACCCCCTAATATCATATGCTTCTTGTCAACTGAAAGTACACGAGAAGAATTATATAACTCACGATCTAGAGTTAGGTGCTATAATTTTTGCTTTGAAATTATGGAGGCACTATTTTTATAGAGTTAAATTTATCATGTACATTGTTCATAAGAGCTTAAAACATATCTTTGATCAAAAGGAACTTAACATGCGTCAGAGAAGGTGGATGGAAACCTTAAGCGATTATGATTGTGAAATCGTTTATCATGAAGGAAAAGCAAATGTTGTAGCTGACGTTTTAAGTCGAAAGGAACATGATAAACCCAAGAAGGTTAGAGCTTTAAGGTTAGAACTTCAAATAGATCTGATTGAACAAATCAAGCAAGCTCAATAGCGACCCATTGAAGAAAATCAAATCTTTGAAGAAAAACGAAATGGAACTATTGATTCTCTAATAAAAGGGGATGATGATATACTCAGACTTGGAAACAAAATCTGGGTACCAGTTGTAGGAAATTTACGAGAAATGATAATGAATGAAGCTCACAAATCAAAGTACATGATGCACAATGGTAGTGACAAGATGTACCAAAATCTTATGTCTAATTACTGGTGAAACAGAATGAAAAGAGATATTGCTCTGTACGTGACTAAATGTTTAACTTGCTTTCAAGTTAAATATGAGCATCAGAAGCCTTTAAGTTTGTTGCAACAACTAGAACTTCTCGTTTGGAATGGGAAATGATGGCCATGGATTTCATTACGAAACTTTCAAAGACTTCATGTCAACATAATGCTATCTGGGTTATCATTAATAGGTTAATTAAATCTGCTCGCATTCTACCTATCAACGAAACTTATTCCACGGGTTTTTTAGTCTATTTTCGTCATTGTGTCTTTTTTTCTAAACGTTTTGTCGTTTTATTTTCTTTTTCTTTTTCGAACGAGAAAGACGGAGAGAAACATTTTAGTTTTTTATTTATACTTTGATTTATGATTTTTTTATTATTTTTTCTTGAATTCTTTTTTAAGTAGATTTTTTTTTATCACAAATTCTTCTCAAACATCTCATTTTTGTCTCCCTTTATATTTTAACATTTTTTTTAATATATTCTTATAATTAATATTTTTTAACGGAATAGCTAATATTCATTTAATCCCTCTTGTGACATATTGTACTTTTTTAAACAATTTTAGTTTGAAAAAAACTTTTCTTTACAAAAACAATATTAATATTACATGAATAGTTAACATGACTACATAAGCACTACATGTGTTTAGAAAATAATTAGAACTTTTTCAATGACTTAGTATATTACTAAGTGCATATTATATATTGATTAATTATATATTTTTTTTTATCAAATTCCATTATTCTCATGCATGTATGTTTGATGCAATGGATCATTATGAGTGCATGCATGTACGGGATGTTGGATGGTGATGCGTGAACGGTGAACCCCACATCCTTTCACTAAATCTGGCAATACATAATAATTATAAAACCTTAAATATCCTTTTGGTGACTCTCCAAGCTTATATAAAGCAGACGTGTGCACATCAAGATAGCACATTAGCTATTGGAGGCTAGTACCAAGGGGCCACCCATTGTTTTCATGAAAAGTGTGATGCTTTTGAATTATTATTATTATTATTATTATTATTATTATTATTATTATTTTAAAGGAGTGCTACTGTTTATAAAAGCAGTACAACAATATTATCATATTTTTTCTAAAGTACTCACTATTTCTGCTACTAATAATATTTCTTCAAAACGACTCGCTATTTCTGCTACTGATCATGGGCTGTGTAGCGGCATACATCTACCAAAACTTAGATCCACTAGTGACACAATCCAAACCACTCATGATTCTAGTCGTATCCACATCAAAAGTGTTATCATATTCCATTGTCAGGTGTGTGTCCGACTGGTGGTAATAAAGCTGACGATATTAAAAATGTTGTATAATTTGAACTAAAATTGTATGAGAGGTGTAATGTAGACATGTTTTGAGAGGAGTTTGTTGAGTGTCAACTCAATTCCAGATCGGTTAAAAATATCTAGCTCACATATAAGTTGGATGTACTATTCCATAAATTATCAATTAGTATATTAGAGTGGACATACATAGGCTTATAGTAGTGTACTTGATGAGATACTAGTAGATAAAATCCTAAAGACCCCGTAATAAAATAGCAATCCAATCATTACCTATCAAGTCTTGAGACTGAAATATGCTACAAATAAGGCTGAGGGGTGTGGGGGGCTTTAATGGGGGCTCCAACCAATAATATTATGACGTGTGACAGAGAGAGAAACTGGATAATGGGGGTGTTGGAGCCCCTGGCCCTGGTGTGGAGGGGCTCCAGCAGGGGCTCCAGCGAATTTTTTTTTTATTTTTTTATAAATATATTCAAACAACGTATTATTAAAAAAACTCATAAATTATTAAAAAAAATACACATTAATAAAAAAACACATTAATGTCTAAAAATAAAATAAAAATTAAAGTACTAAAAAAAACATTATTCTTATTCTTCGGCTTGGTCTTCTTCGATCAACCTCTTTCGGATACGTTCCTTTTACTTTTCCATTAGCATTTGATCGACCGGATTTAGGTTACTGAAGTCTCTAGTAAGAAAGTCCAAATCTCTCATTCGACTTTTTTCCTTTTTTTCATAAGAGACCACCTCCATGGTTTTATTGAATTTATTGAGGGATTCAACAAGATTGGCGATGTTTACGGCTTCCCCCTCAGCCGGTTTTTTCCCCTTGGCGTCCCTTCCCAATGGCCGCCTCCTCGGCGGTGAAGACGTTTCCTCCTCCGCAATGTTTAGGTCGAATCCAACGCGGCAATCCGACCCGGTTGAAGTGCTATACGCTCCAGACGAACTAGTTTTAGTCCGTTTCGGCCCTACTTCCGCATCAACGTCCGGCGCCACCAGCTCAACCCACTTGGAACACCTTTTCAACCTATCCCACAAATTTAAATCGTCCCACGTCTTCACCATCCCATACCTCCGCAAACACTCCTGCTTCCACTCTTCGACCGTGAAATTGTAAACCGCCAAATCATCACTGCCACTGGGTCTCATACGACCGCTGTTCCTGTTGAAAAGATTAGTAAACAAGCCGACAAATTTTCTGATTTCGGACCACCGACCCGAAATCATATCGGCGTTCCGCTCTGTACTCCCAACGAGCATGTAGAACGTCTCCCTAACCTTTGTCCAAAAAATCTTGCTCTTTTGGTAGTCGGCTGCAAAATGAATAAATAAATTAGATTTCCATTTAACTTTTTTATTTAACTTTTTTATAAAAAATCATTTTTAAAAACGTTAAAACAATTACCGCAACGCCGATCCTCAGAAATGACTATCCAAGCCCGACACAAGGCTTCCTTCTCATCCGATGACCACGGAGTGGCTTTCCGTTTCGTCATCGGAGTCGAAGCCGGTACCGACCAGTCCGTTGCAAGTTGTTTTTTTCCGGTGGACGCGTCTTTTTGGTCCCGTAGCTTCACCGTGTGATTCTTGTGTCTCCGGAACAACAAAGTTAGGAGACGGTTGTGTGTTGGATGGTTGAAAGCCGGATGATTCCTGCGGCTCCGAATAAAACATCGGTTGGTGCGGTGACGACCATAAATCGTCGTCAATATAATCTGAATCAAGGTTTGGGTACCAATTTCCAGCCATTTTTTTAAAAAAAGTTGAGAAGATGAATTGATTTTGGGTGAAGGTTTGAAGTTGTGGTATAAAAATGGGTGAAATGGGGTATTATATAGGAAAATTTTTTTTTTTTTTTTTTAATTTAATAAGAGCCCAACGGCTCTTTTTCTAAAACCAAGACAAGCTTTTCTCTCTCTTCTCCCGCTAACAGGCTCACGCCTGCATGGTTTTTCGCGTTAGCGCCCCGGTGGTGTGGTGTTAGCGCCTGGGGGCGCGAGCGGATGGGCTCTAGCGCCCTCGTTGAAGCCCCACACCCCTCAGCCAAAGATGCATGTAAATCTTCTGTATTGGGAAAGAGTGTTGGAATAGAATCATAAATTTGATGGCATAGACTAGGATGCATTTAAGTCTATGTATTGGAAAACTATGTTAAGGATGATCTTAAAAGCATGTGTAAGAACTAAAGGTTATTATGTATAAAAACCGGACTCGAAAAAATCTAAATATAATTCAAACTCGGGTTTTGATGAATTGTTGTAAGGATAAGGTTAAAATATAAAGGACAACAAAAATGAAAATGGTGAAGGTAATCTAATCTATTGATTTTAGATTTGAATGATGTAGATTAATTTAAAAGAATAAATTGGTGGGAATGACATAAAAGTAATAACCTATTTTTGTTTACTTTCTCTCTTCACGACATAATTACTGAGGCGCTCAACTTTGTCACATAGACAATGACCATGGAGATTGGGCGGAGCTTGAATAGAGCATCCGTGATGGTTATCGTTGAGCCAAATTGGGTTTTGAGCAAATGGATGAAGTCATCCCACGTGGTTAGTAACCCGTTATTGTGGAGGTAATTATACAAACATTCCTCGGAGAGGCTCAACGCGACCGCGGGTTGCATAGCGGCCCCACCATGTTAAGTAACCATGACACCCATCGAAAACCGATGGTTCGTCACCTGCCATGTACAAAAACCAAATTGATTCCTTCGTGGCTTCTTGGTGAATTGTAAGCTTTGGTTGAGGTCTACCACCACTTGATTTCTAAAATTTCACTTTTGACCTTGAACTTTACTTTTTTGTTGTTGCTTATTGGCCTCTGAACTTTCAAAAATGACATTTTGGGCATGATTTTTTTAGGGTGTTACATATATGCTAATTTGTCGTGTTCCCAAACTAGTTAAGAGTGCCAAATCTTGCTTTTTAATACAAAATTAATCAATAGCATCAAGTAAAATTTTGGGGTTTGTTAACCCAAATTTGAAGTCGAATGCCAAACTCAAATGGTTTGCGACAACTTTCCCAACTTACCCAATGGCAGTTGTAGTAGTCGCTAGCCGGGGTGTGAAATGGGGACTAGCGATGAATCGAGTTTAAACGGGATTAATCGGAATTAATTGCTGTTAAATGAGATTAATCAATGATTAATATACGATTAGTCAGGATTTTTACAACCAAACCATGCCTGATCATGCTATTCGATGCCATTTGCCAAAGGCACCCCTGTACCTAGGGAATTTTATTAAAAGGTTCGGCCAAGCGATCAATTCCATGAGTTATTTATTGTTATATATAATACATAAAACAATTAATGTACACAATTATTAAATAAAAACCATTATTTCACTTATTTTTCTAAGAATATTTGGTAAGTTTTTGAAATTTTGTTGAAAAAAACATCTTAAAACAAAATAAAGAATTTGATGGGAGAAAAGGATGGCGATGAAGTGCATGATAGATGTTGGTGGATCAGGTAGCAATGTCTGTCCCTCTTATCATCGTCGCCCAGTCCTCTCTTTCCCTAGAAACTAACCATACGCCCATTAAATAACTTCTATAAAATCAATATCCAAACATTTATAATAATAATAATAATAACAACTATTATTACAGTAATAATAAGAATAATTACTATTATTAATATAAAACTACTATAGTAATAATAATAATAACAATAATAATAACTATTATTACTAAATCTCTAGTTAAAAATATGTTCCACGTTCATGTTTATATTATAGCTACCAACTGTGAGTATTCACAGTTCACCAATATTCTAGGCTTAACCCCTAATTACATATTTGAGAAACAAAAAATCAATCCGGCCGGGTTGACATTTGATTGTTTGAACCAATGTTCCTTTTCTTTTTGAAGCTAGTTGTATATATATATAAAAGCTTAAACGACAGTTCAGTATACATAATCGAGTTCCAAGTATATCAAACTACACCAACACGTCAAAATCATCTAATTGTGAAAACCGAAACGTTGAGATATCAAGCTGTCCGGTTTGCTTCGATTTCAACAATTTTTTTCTCTTTCAGACCTTTTTTATTTACCACCCTTACTACCAACTACCCTTATGAGTGATCTGGTCATGAATCAAGATTATTATTGAATAATGATCATAAACAAATTCAAGAATAGTTAAGCAAACCCCTTCTTTATATAGGTCGATATATTGAAGAGTTTGTATTACCAAATTACATGTAAATTATGTTCTTTAAAAAAAGTTGTTTTAGTTTATAAATTTACCGACAGAAAATTTAGTTGATCAATCTTAAAAATCTTTGTCGCTTGTTTACATGTGCATCATAAAATAAGGTTAAAGCCGTATTTTTAAGCACAGTGAATTATTAATCTATGAAGACAAAACTGAGGTTGGTCCTAGTTATTTCAGCTTTCAGTTTCTTTACCCAATATATTTAATTTATTTGAATATAACTTCTCAGTACTTTTTGTATTTGTTTTGTGATTTTTGAATATTATGTTTTATACTTGTAACACATTTATTGTTTCGATATAAATTATATTCAGAATCGTGATAATTATTTTACGTTACACACATGTTATACCACTATTTATATTTGTTCTTTTATCTGTTGTAAATATTCTTTTATCATTTTCCAAAGGTGTGTCGTATATAGTCTCTCAATTATTTGTTTTAGCATAATATCCTTCACCTCTTTCTCTCTCACCCTGTCTAGAATTTTTTCTCTAAACATGATGATGAGACCTCAAAGAATTAATCATGAAAGCTAGCTTGAGAAAAGTAGTCATATAATCAAAGCAAAAAAAGGTTGTTTAAACAGCTGATGACTTGCACGGGAATGGCCTTCTTCTCCACCAATTTCATGTTACACCCCTCCCAAGAAGATGAGCATCAGCATGCCCCTACTCAAGATCTCAGTGGTAATTAACTTAATAATCATCACCAGTTTGATAAGGTGGACATGAGTTTTACCTTAGGTTCATCTAAACGTGTTGGCCCCGCCTCATTGATGCATTAGGGTTTTAGTCAAGTCTTTATTTATTTATTTATTGTATCCAAACTGGCCGGGTTTGAAGAAAGGTTAAAATTTGATTGATTGATTAGATGATGATGTTGGTGCAGGTGTGGCTTCTTTTTTAGGAAAAAGATCGATATCGTACTCTGGTGTGAACAACATGGATGGAGAAGATGAGTTATCTGATGATGGATCACAGCGAGAGAAAAAGAGGAGGTTAAACATGGAACAAGTGAAGACCCTTGAGAGAAACTTTGAGTTGGGAAATAAACTTGAACCTGAGAGGAAAATGCAGCTTGCAAGGGCACTTGGACTTCAACCAAGACAAGTTGCTATTTGGTTTCAAAACAGAAGAGCTAGATGGAAAACTAAACAGTTGGAAAAAGACTACGATGCCCTCAAGAGACAGTATGAAGCTGTTAAAGCTGACAATGATTCACTCCAGTCTCAAAATCATAAACTTCATGCTGAGGTAATCATATCAATCATTGATTACCACCTGATCTTTAGGTTTTTCAAAACTATATGGTACATAGGTCTTATTTTCTAATTTCTTATCATAACCTTTTTCAATATCACTTACTCAAACCTAGCTTCGACTTGCATGATCTCGTTGGTTAGCAGAGCTCCTTTGAGTTTTCCAGTAAAATCTTTCATAATTAAACAAGAAAAATTACTAGAATAGCAAACAACAGCTTAGCACATCTAATGGCAATTAGATGAACTAATAGTACTTAATAGAGTAATTTTTTTTTATCCTTTGGAGCAATGACCGCAGTAATTACTTTCGGTAAATGCCACCATATATAACTAGTAAATGTCACAGCTTAGCTTATATTGATGATTGCTTAATTAACCATAAAGATTGGAACTTAGCAGATAATGGCACTTAAGAATAGAGAGCCCGCGGAGCTAATCAACCTCAACATAAAAGAAACAGAAGGATCTTGCAGCAACAGAAGTGAAAACAGCTCCGAAATCAAACTAGACATCTCTAGAACACCGGCTATCGATAGCCCGCTTTCCTCACACCATCAACACCACCAACAAGAACCAATCCCTAATCTTTTTCCATCATCGAATATCGAGAGGCCAGATTCGAATAACATTGGGGGTCATCAACTCTTCCACAATTCTTCATCATCACGGTCAGCAGATCACCATCAACTCCATTGCCAGAAACTTGATCAATCAAACGCGATTAAAGAAGAATGCTTAAGCAACATGTTTGTTGGTATGGAAGATCATTCAGGGTTTTGGCCATGGTTGGAACAGCCACAGTTCAATTGATGAAATCAGGGAACAAAAAAGCAAAAGAAGGTGCAGTACTCAGATACGCCTTCTAGGCTTTGGTTTGATTATATATAATTAAAGACGGAGATCAATTTTGTTTGTTCTCTAAGCTTTAAATTCTTGTTTTTGGCACTTAAATTAATAGAGTAAAGTTTAGAACGAAAAAGTATTATTATTTTAAATTCAAGGTTAGTGTTTGGATAATCCTTGTATTCAAAGAAATAAAAAGATATTGATCAATGATCACTACACGTTTTTGCATTATTTGATTAAAAGAAAAAAATAATCCCACTCTTTATTTTTACTCATTTTTTATAAGTTTAATGAAATAACTTTATATTAACTTACAATATATATATGAGAAGGATAATTTGAGAACTAGTTAAGTTTAAGAACTATAAAAACTAATCCTAGCCACACATTTAATTAGTTGTTTAAGATTATGTGGTTCTCATTATATTCAATTAAAAAATTAAGTGATATGTTTAAAAATAATAAAAAGTTACAGGAGGGGTATTTGAGTAATTTACATTTTTCTAAGTTTTCCAAAAGTCAAATGTCAAAATCATACTCTCTTTCCTACTTTTTTAAATTCTATTATAACTTTAATCTTTTAAATAATACTAATATTTTTTAATAATAATTTAAGACTATGTTAAAAAGCATCATATTTTTAAAAAGAAAGCAAGATTTAATGTGATAAAAAAGAGAAAACGAGATTTTTTTCAGTTGAAATGAGACTTTTATAAAAATAGAAATTTTAAAAAATATATTAAATTCGAATTTGTATTGTGTATTAAATTATATATAATAGGTATTATATATATGTAATATGATACTAGAAATTTACAAAACTTTATTGATAGAAAAAGAGATATTACACATTTCTAAAGCGTACTAAATACGACTAAAATGTACTTTAACAAACTTTAATAACCACGTATATGTAAGATATCATTTTTATAAAGCCATCAACCTATTTTTAAACAAAAATACCAAAAAAAACTATTACAAATAAAAAATACCTAAAAACTATTTCACTAACGTCTCTTTTTTTAGCCAATCCTTTCCATTTAACATCTAGTTCAATAATCTTTCTCTTCTTTTTGAAATTGTTTCTAAGCGCTCCATTTTTTCTTTCTTTTTGCTCCTTGCATATATGTTGCCTATATAAACAAAGTACTACACAATTAAAATAAATTACTAAAATTACATTTACTCAATTACAAAAATTACATTAACTATTCAACCACAAAATTACATCAATTACACAAATTACCCAAATTACATTAACTATTCAACCACAAAATTACATAAATTACACATCACAAGTACTCGTATTACATAAAATACACAAACTACTCAAATTACATATAATATACAAGTTACATATACTATACGAAATATATAAATTATATAGATTAAAATATATTAAAAATTACACAAATCATACAAGTTACATTCAGTACACATATTACATAAATTACTAATTACATATACTACAACAAAAATATACATTTTACATAAAATACACAAATTATTCTAATCATCCAAATTACAAGCGTTTGTTATAATCAAAATATCTAATAACTTGATTTTATTTAATCCAAGTGTTTAATATTTAATAATTTGATTATAGGCTAAATTTAATCCACGTGCTGAAGAGCTATATAAACTATTGAACTTAATAGTTAAATGCATACAAATATTTATATAAATAAATTTAATTCACATGTTTGATATCTATAACTATTTGTATAAAATCTAATAATTAATTTAATTTTAATGGTGGCAGACATAAATGAAAAGGCTAAGAATCTTTGAATAACAAACTCATTTCGAATGATGACAAAATACAATAAATCATATTATCTCAATAGTTTTAAGTTATACACAAATATTAGCCGTTATCAAGAAGTATTTCTTTTAATACTGAAGTGCATATATTCGTTCTTCTTTAATAATAATATTGAATCTGATTTTAAAAAAGAGATAAAAATGAAGAAATGAATTCTAAGAATTAAAAAAGAGATACACATAGATATATAGTTATATAAAAAAACAAGGAAAGAGAGAGAAATAGAAAAATGAGATATGATTTGATGTTTGGTGAGAGAAATAATGATGTTAAATGACAATTTTACCCTAAGTTAATCCTAACCACATGTTAATAGATAAAAGTCAAGATTTAATTAGAGCCATTGATTAAAAAGATTAATGGTTAAGATTGGTTCTATAGTTCTTACATCTCAATAAGGTTCTTAAAAGAAATCATACATATATATATGGGAGGTTATGCTAAAAAAAAGTAGTTTTCTACGAAGACTAGAAATAAATTTTAGCCATTTGATCGTGTTAATCAATGGTTGAGATTTAAAATTACCAAAAACCGACATAGTTTCCTACAATTACTCTTTCACCACTATAACCGACATAGTTTCTTAGAATTGTTCTTCCACCATAGGTTGTAATGCCACTTGTTAAAAATCTATTGGTTCTTACCATTCTTAGGAAACTATTTCTTTTTATTTGAACCCTTTTATATATATATATATTTATATATATATAGGATGAGTATCATTATAGAACTGTTATATTATTTAAGAACTTGAAGGAACCATTTAAACATAACGTTTTTTATAAAAATTTTTGTATGTTAATGTTATTTGAGTGTAGTTTCATCATTTTGTATATCAATATTTATAATTACCATTTTGAAAATTAGTTTTTATACATATCTATATTTTATTTTACATCTATGTAAATTTGGTAGTACATAAATTTTACATGTATGTAAACTTGTTATTTAAGGTAATGGAAGTGGCAGTAATGGTGGAAGCAATGGCAAAGGAAGAGCTTTTGTAATTGGGTCGGGTTAAGCCCGCAATGATCCGTACGTGGTGACTGGTAAGTTCCCTGTGAACGATTGTTTTGCTTCTGTATTGTTTGACACTGGAGCTGATAGGAGTTTTGTGTCGAAAGCCTTTAGCCAACTCTTAGACTTAACTCCAACTCCGTTAGATGCTAAGTTTCCTGTTGAATTAGCTGACGGTAAGACTATAGTAACGACTCATGTACTTGCGAGATGTAAGTTAAAACTGGCAGGTCATGTCTTTGATATCGACCTTATTCCTTTTACGCTTAGTAGTTTCAATGTCGTGGTCGGCATGGACTGGTTATCCGAGAACCGAGCGGAGATTATATGTCACGACAAGATAGTTCACATTACTACCCCTTCCGGCGAGATCATTTCGATCCGAGGTGAGAGAAGCGGCATGACCACCAGCGTCGTTACCCTTATGAAGGCGCAGAAGTACCTACGAAAGGGTCATCCGGCAATTTTGGCGCAGATTGTTGAGAAACCCGCGGAGGAGAAGCGAATTGAAGATATACCAATTGTGCGAGATTTTCCGGAAGTTTTCCCGGAGGATTTGCCTGGACTCCCTCCTATACGACAAGTCGAATTCCAAATCGAGTTGACACCCGGTGCAGCACCCATAGCACGAGCCCCGTATCGGCTCACACCGGCGGAGCTTTAGGAGTTGTCCACTCAGTTGCAAGATTTGTTGGATAAGGGTTTTATCCGACCTAGCTCATCGCCATGGGGAGCCCCTGTCTTATTTGTCAGAAAGAAGGACGGGACTTTCCGAATGTGTATCGACTACCGGGAGTTGAACAAGGTGACGGTCAAGAACCGTTATCCTTTACCCCGAATTGATGATTTGTTTGACCAGCTTCAAGGATCGAGTTACTACTCGAAGATCGATCTGCGATCTGGTTACCACCAACTAAGAGTGCGCGAAGAAGATATTTCAAAGACGGCTTTCAGAACACGGTATGGTCACTACGAGTTTTCGGTTATGCCTTTTGGCCTAACCAACGCACCAGCCGTATTTATGGATCTCATGAATCGAGTATGCAAGGCGTACATCGACAAGTTTGTGATTGTTTTCATTGATGATATTCTCGTCTACTCCAAGAACGAAACTGACCATGAAGAACACTTAAGGGTAATTCTGGAATTATTGAAGAAGGAACAACTGTATGCTAAACTCTCGAAATGTGAGTTTTGGCTTCGCGAGGTTCACTTTTTAGGACATGTGATCAATGAGAATGGTATCCATGTCGATCCCGGTAAGGTAGAGGCCATCAAAAACTGGGAAGCACCTAAGACTCCGACTGAGGTGCGGCAATTCCTAGGACTGGCCGGCTACTACCGACGTTTCATCGAGGGATTTTCAAAGATTGCTCAACCCCTCACCGCTTTGACTCACAAAGGCACTAAGTACAATTGGGGTGACGCGCAAGAATCCGCTTTTCAACTGTTGAAAACCAAACTCTGTAGCGCCCCTATTCTAGCCCTCCCCGAGGGAACGGAAAATTTCGAGGTACACTGTGACGCATCGATACAAGGTCTCGGTTGTGTGCTGATGCAACTCGAGAAGGTTATAGCTTATGCCTCTCGACAACTACGGGTTCACGAGAAGAACTACACGACCCATGATTTGGAACTCGGAGCTGTGGTGTTTGCCCTTAAGATATGGAGGCATTACTTGTACGGTACCAAGATTACCATTTACACCGACCACAAGAGTCTCCAGCATATCTACGATCAGAAGGAGCTGAACATGCGACAGCGCCGTTGGGTCGAGCTGCTTAAGGATTATGATTGTGCCATCAAGTATCACCCTGGCAAGGCCAATGTAGTGGCCGACGCCCTCAGCAGAAAAGAAACAGATAAACCCAGACGAGTGCGAGCATTGCAACTCACGATTCATGCAAACTTACCCGACCAGATTCGCGATGCCCAACTCGAAGCTTTGAAAGATGATAATCTTCCATCGGAACTCATGCAGGGCATGAACAAGCAACTTGAAACCAGATCGGACGGGGTCCGATATTTTGAGAACCGGATTTGGGTTCCACGGTTCGGAGAGTTGAGAACTCTGGTGATGGACGAAGCCCACAAGTCCCGATATTCTATCCACCCTGGCGCAGATAAAATGTACCATGACTTAAAGGCACTTTACTGGTGGCCGAACATGAAAGCCGACATTGCCACCTACGTGAGTAAATGCTTGACTTGTGCCAGAGTCAAAATAGAATACCAGAAACCATCTGGTCTACTGCAACAACCGGAACTCCCAATGTGGAAATGGGAACACATCTCAATGGATTTTATCACGGGTTTACCTAAGACACCGACGGGATGCGATACCATCTGGGTGATCGTTGACCGGTTGACTAAGTTTGCACACTTCTTAGCGATTAAGGAATCGGACAAAATGGAAAGACTGACTCGCGTCTACATGAAGGAAGTAGTGTCTAGACACGGAGTGCCTGTCTCAATCATTTCAGATCGAGATTCCCGTTTCACTTCGCACTTTTGGAAGTCGCTGCAAAGCGCACTAGGCACCCGTCTTGATATGAGCATAGCATACCATCCTCAGACGGATGGGCAAAGTGAACGAACTATTCAGACCCTGGAGGATATGTTGCGTGCATGCGTATTGGATTTCGGAAAAAGTTGGGAACCTCACTTACCTTTGGTAGAGTTTTCGTATAATAACAGCTACCACGCAAGTATTAAAGCAGCGCCGTTTGAAGCGCTGTACGGACGGAAGTGTCGATCACCACTCTGCTGGGCAGAGGTGGGTGACAGCCAAATCACTGGTCCAGAACTGGTACTCGAAACTTCGGAAAAGATTGTTCAAATCCGAAATCGCATGGCAGCAGCACGAGATCGCCAAAAGAGTTACGCCGACAAGCGCCGAAAACCTCTCGAATTTCAAGTGAACGATCGAGTGTTACTCAAAGTCTCACCTTGGAAAGGTGTGGTTCGCTTTGGTAAGCGAAACAAACTTAACCCACGATATGTTGGTCCCTATCGAATAACTGAGCGCATTGGTCCGGTGGCGTACTGACTGGACCTACCAACGGAACTCAGTGGCGTACACAATGTATTCCACGTGTCCAATTTGAAGAAATGCCTATCTGATGAAACCCAAGTAGTCCCTTTGGAGGAACTGCAAGTTGATGAACAGTTACGTTTCATTGAGGAACCAGTCGAGGTTTTGGATTGGGAAACCAAAACGCTCAAGCACAGCAAAATTCAATCGTTAAGGTTCGTTGGAACTCGAGACGTGGACCGGAGTTCACGTGGGAACGCGAGGACCAAATGATGAAAAAGTATCCTCACCTTTTTGAAGGGCTGACCAAACACAGAAAACCGCGAAACCCGGCAAACCGTCAGAAATTACCGGAGGTATGAATTAAATTTCGGGACGAAATTTCTTTCTACTAGGGGATGATATGACAAACTGAAAATTTTTCTTACTTTTTCAGACACTCATCACGACTTGACTCAAATTTTCGGGACGAGAATTCTTTAACATGGGAATGATGTGACAATCGTCAATTTCAGGTTAACTCCGTTAACTCAACTCCGTCAATTCAAACTTAAGATCACTGAATCTATAACGCACACTTCATTACATTTAAACTAGGGTTTAAATGACGCTTAACACTTACTACATGTGTAGTCTTTCGGGAATTGCACCGAAACGCAAACGAGTTGACGCAAATGATTGGTGAATAAACGAAAAACGTCAAAACAATAATTATGTGATAATTAGGTGTTAGACTTATGTGTTATGTGATAATATCGGTTAAACCACTAACTCAAGATGTAAACAAGATAGTTTAAGCTAGATAAGTAATACTTAGAAGTTGAGGGGCCAAAGTGTAACATATTATTATTTATAATATGTTAACCCTAACCTCTACCCCATTCCCTACACAACCCTGATCGGAACCCCCCCCCCCCTTGGCTCCTTGGCTGCCGTCGACATACACACACATACATACCATCAATTTCAACTTTTGATTGAAGATTAAGGTGCTAGGAAGGTATAATCGACTATCATATGCATCCTTTATACTTAATCTTGACTTTTATTGGGTTAATTACAAACCCTAGATTCCGATTTTTATATGTTAGTGTGTTCATATGATTTTGTTTGATTTGATGATGTATTGATGATGATTTGATAACTAGAATTGATATTGTTACATGTTAATTGTTGTGTCTTTGATTTGAGTTCAAACAAAAACCCTAATTATGTATGTAATGTGTAATTGATGTGCATGGATAGTGATTGTGGAGTCTAGAGTGTTATATGAATGATTTGTGGTCCATAGATAGTTAAATTGTTGAGTTTGGATGCAAACAGTTTCTGGACAGATTGTGTTGTTGATGTTTGATTGACTGTAACGGGGTGTAAATGTGAGAATTGGTTGAGATTATTGATACTACAGTGAACTAGGTTGAGTCTAGTTTCTAAATAATATAAATTTGCAATTTTTGGACGTGTAAAAGTTAACTTTTATGATTTTACAAAAACGTTGTGCAAAGCTGAGTTGTTAGACCTGCTGTTTTGTTATTTTGTAAATGTTATATCTCATGAACTACGAGACCAATTGGGTTGGTTCCACTTCTGGAAGTTGACTTATTGAGTTAGGAACCTAACCCAAGTGGTCTTGCATTTATTGGATTTTTCGTTTAACGGGAATTTCAAATAACATTCTGTTGCGCATGAATTTGACTGTTATGAGTTTGCTGTAATGATTTGATGATTGTGAGAAACCTATGTGGAATAAAAATATAATAATATATGTTCTGGAAACCTAAGACATATATGCTTTTGTGATGATTTTTGGTAAATTAATTGTGACGCTATGATCGGTGAGATAGTACAATCTTTCAAGTAGAATTTCTGTCTCGGTGAAACTAGCTGCTGAATTTTGTGAAAATGCATGAAACATGATACTTGCTATATAATTGTTATGTTTTGACCAAATTGCCCTTGCGGGGAATAATTGCTAATTGATTGTCATGATTTGACCAAATTGCCCTTGTAGGGAATAATGGCTAGTTAATTGTTATGTGTTGACCAAATTGCCCTTACGGGGAGTAATTGCTAGTGATGTACTTTATGAATACATGACACGTAAATAATTGCTTACACATGTAACGTATCACAAATACATTTGTTAAAGTCACACACGATTCACAAACGAAACACGAAACATGTTATGTGCATAGGTATTATGTGCCGGGTCTAGAGACTCGATAATATTCCGACACTTAGAAAAATCTCTTTGTTGTTTTAGAACGCTAGAGAGAGTTTTTCTGTGACGCGCATCTTGGTGAATTATTTTGGGAATACTTCGCAAACAGTGAGTTTCACTTTCCCCTTTTTAAACTTTTTAAACGCTTTTCATTTGGGGGAGATAACATACTCTGAAAACGCATTTAAGATTTTGTTAATATAGATTATATATCACTTGTATAGACTAAGTGGCAAACGCGTTAACTAAAGTCCTTCATTCACATCGAACCGGCTAATATTTGGATAATAGCGAGTCACTGTTGAGTAGTACTACTGGGTTTGACAAACCCCACCCAACGCTAAACTCGACTGGAGGTCGAGTGGGTGTAATCTTGGCTAAACACATACCATGGTCTGGATGACCTGGTGGCAAGGCAAATGATAAACAGTCAGCTTCGGTGTTGAACACTTAGTGATACTTGTTTTATAGGCTAGCTACCTATAGATATATAATTGACATAACACTATCTGGTAACGCAAAACGCTTAACGCAAAACGCTGAACGCTTTATTTTATATAAACTTGTGAACTCACCAACCTTGTGTTGACACTTTTAGTATGTTATTCTCAGGTAGCCGAGGCGGGCACGCGGTATAGGATCATGCATTGCTTGAAAACGTTTTTGTTATGCAAACTATTTTAAAACTGTTATCATTGGGTTTAAGTCGTCCTGCGTGACGCAACATTTATTTTATGGTTTTTACGCTTCCGCATTTAATTACTCGTAAACGTTTTCATGGTTTTGAAACTTTGTTTTTATGGTTTGATTATAACTAATGATTCCGATCCTGTTAGTTCACACCCTCTGACGGTAAAACTCCGTTAGTGGATTTTGAGGGTGTGACAGTAAGTCGCCTCGCGCGCAAGCTTCATTATTTTTATAGCTCGTAAGATGCCTCACGCGCAAGTTGCATTACATTATTATCGAGATGCGCACTCTATCTTTTATCAGGCCCCGCGCCACGATTGTTATGATGCGTGCTATATCTTATTCATGCCAGTGCACCATTATTATCATAAGGATCACAACATGTCACCATCATGGAGAAAACCTCTCAAAACTCAAAGACAATAAAGACAAGGCCGAAGAAAGAGGAAAAAACCGCCTCATATCCTAACACACCTTATGAAGTCCAGCGCTCCACCTAAGCGCTTGCACGCCTAGGAGCAACACTGGACTTGGGGGGCTTGTAGGGGTATGGTACTAAACCCGGCTTACGACCTTAATTTATTATGTTTGGCTTATTTTATTATATGGACTAATACATTATTATTGGGCTGAGGGGGTTTTGTGGAGGTAACCCTAACTGGGCTAGGCCCATTAGGGTACCATGATGGTGGCCATGAGGCTCCCTATATAAGGAGGTCTCCACCTCCTTATTAGGGTTGTTCTCAATAAGAGCCACCACCATAACCATTTTTGTGTCTGTAAACAAGAGATCCTTGAGATTTCTTAGCAGTCACCTCCACACCCCCAAAAACCATTGCAGATCTGAGCGGAGGAGAGCGAGATTTGGTTACATCATCCCGTAGAAAACGATCCGAGCTATACCCGGTACGTTTCGTGTTTCTTCAGATATAATAATGGTCAAACCAATCTAAACTGTCAAACCAGACCCAATCCCACCCGATCTAACTTAACGGTTAAATCAACCGGAAAAAAAAATTATATAGCGATGTCAACAAATGACAAAAAATTCCGATCACGTAAACAAACATTTTTGGTCCAACATCAGATGCAATGCCATCTACTAGTTTTCATAAAAGGAAAATTCCCAAATTATCCATTAAGGGCTCCCCTAAAATCTTTTTGTTGATCAGTTCTTCATGTAAATAATAGAAAACATAATAAATATTAAACCTATGAACATGTTACAGCATGTAGAGTAGTAACCGAAGCTAAGTATGATGTAGTCGACATGTTTGTCATCTTGATCGAGTTCCCCTTTAGGATGTATAGTTAAGGATGGTGTTAGGGTTCTTGAGAGGAACCCGACTTAGGAGAGAGCAGACACACAAAATAATAATGTGTGTGTGATTATGTTATGATGTTAATATTTATCTCTCTTTATATACACCCAAGGGGAAACCCTTTATTAGTTAGTTATAGATAATATGACCCATCAACAATTACCAAACTAATATATAATAAGGTATAATTAATATTTTAATCTATTATAATATAAATGATTATAACGACCATATATAATTATATATTTAATCTTACACTTTTAATTCCTGAAATGTCTCACCATAAACGGTCACCACCAATATATTGGTTAGGAAGACGAGTAGATCTAGCAATTATAAATTATTAAAAAATTAAAAAGAGGATGTATGTGGACAAGTGGAAAAAAGTGATGGAACGAGTATTTGAAAAACGTAAGCGTAATGGGCTAGTTTTTTGAAGAACAAAATATAAGGGACGACTCTTTTCATCTATGTAACATCTTTGTTCTTTTTGAATTTTATATTATTAATTTTACTCATAAAATTTACTTAAAACCGAGAAAGGTTAAAGTATAAACTATATAATAAGAATATTTAAAATCTATAGAGACGAGTAGATTGAGGAAGACATTTCACACGTTTAAAATGAATGTGATTGGTTTAAATCCTTGTAAGTGCAAAGCTACGAGTGAAAAATAAATTTCTTTAACAAAAAGATGAAGGAAGACATTTTTAGATTTCTGAACGGTCAGAAAATTTTCTCCTTAAATCAAAGAATGGTTGGTGAGTCACTTTTGCTGATTTTGATGAATTCAGTGGATAACAGCGCTAAACAGTGAAGGAACAAAATTTAACATATCTAATCACTGACTTTAATATTGATTTGGTAAAGGAACTATCGTATTGATTATAATATAAAATATTCAACTTGTATTTACAAACTGTTGTAGCACACTCAGCAAATATGAACTATTAGAGCATCATCTATTTTAGCGTGTTTCTATGGAAAATAACAAAGTAACAAAGATAGTTTTGTGGAAGAATGCTCCGAAAGACGAAATAAGCATACATGAGCGGCAATCCTTTCTTTACCCTCAATCACCCCTTTCTTTGTTGAGTACCACGCAAAACACAACCGGTCAAGCCTACGTACCCGAGTGGGTGACGGTGGAGTTTCCGTGGTCATAGAAATACCCGTAAGGGTACCCAAGTGGTGCCCTGTGCCCTGTCCTCCCTAGGTGAAGGGAGAAGAAAGCGTTTTATTTTATTTAATTGTTTTAATATTGTGACTGGGACACATTTTTAAGGTTTGGACATATGCTCAGTGGCCTCGTTTTCGAGTCTGAGTCCACTATTGAAGAAGCACTATTAGCAGTACATGCAAATTCAACTTTTACCAGCTAAATTTTTGCATTGAAGTTGATGAAAGAAATCTAAGGAAGTGGACAAGTGTGTGAAAAGGGTTTTGTGTGTGAGAGAGGAAACATGGGTATCTAACACACATTCCAACGTAGAAAGAAGACAAAGAGATGGAAAGTGTAGAACAAAAGCAAGAGTTGGAAATGGTCACTTTCTTGAATGAAACATTTGGCAAACTTTTATCCATACTGCCATTTTTGACAAGAAATTTAGGGCTTTAACCATCATCACACTCCTTTAGTTTTTGTGCCCCATCACCTTTTTTTTCTTGTCACTTTATGATTGTTAGAGCTTTCCATCAAAACTTTTTCCTTTCCTACATTTTCTTCTAAATGGCCCGATTTGTATAAATGTTACCACATTATTGGATCTTGATGTTTAAATTTGATTGATTTGAAGCCAATATAAGACACTAGCTTATATTTAACGTTTCAATTCAACGAACTCCTTTGAGTTTGGTTATCTCGATAGCGACATAGATGGTTCAGTAATTAATCTTGCAGCGAGGGTGCGTATGGTCTATATATAGAAAGAAAAATCGTATGAATGGGTGCTTTTACTAATTTTCTTTCTATGTAAATAGATATTTTGACCAATTTTTTTGAAAAAAGTAGAATTGGCTATTCGAATAAATTCAAATTGTTAAACACATATATCTGTAAATATTACACTAATAAACACATATCACAACCCATCTACTTATGTAAGTACTTGTCAACACAAATAAATTTATGCAAGGAATGGTGCGCTCACACACTCTTACCAACCGGGAGATCGTGACATCGTAAATTTCAATAGTTTTTAAATCCAAGTTTGTGAAAGGACACTTCGGTCAATGGGTAGATGACACTTGGTAGCGACATGGGCTGGTTTAAGCTAAAATCGCAACAATGTAAACATTCAAGTCTACCTAATATCTTTTTATTGAGGTGTTATTCATGTAATCATTTAACATGGTTAGATGGCACTTTTTATAAGTTGTCAAATGTCAATTTAAATAGTATGTTTAGTCAACTTAATAATTCCTATGATTTTCAACTTAATAATTCCTATGATTTTCCTTTTAAGGAAACTAGCAACTTTTAGAGCATTCTCAACCCGTTCCCTAAAATAATGTGAGAGAAATTTGAAAATTATATGGTATGGTTATAAATGGTTGTCACTAGATGAGAGAGAAAATGTTTTTATGGAAAAGTTAAATTTGGGGATTCACTATACATACCGTATAAATTTTTAATATTTTCTGAGAGTGGATGTAAGTAGAAGAGAGAGAGAAAATATAAGGCCACCCAGGGCACTGCGTGATAAAGGGCCATCACGCGTGATGGCATCACTCAACACCGCCGCCGGTGGTGTATCACATGCGTGATGGCATGGTTGAGTGATGGCCTTCACGCAAGTGATGGGGGAGTTTTCGAGAAGATTTTTGATGATTGGGTGAGATGGGTGTCGAAGACGAAGATTTTACGGTGTCAGATGTCGGTGTCGGCGGTGGATCTGTTCTGGGTGGTGTTTGGTGTAGGGTTCGATGAGTTTGTGGATTTGTTCTGAATCTGAATCGGAAGATGGTGGTGGTGAATCGGAAGATGGTGGTGTCGTCTGGGTCTGAATCGGAAGTTAGTGTCGTGTGGGTCTGAATCAGAAGATGGTGGTGGTGAGTGGGTGGGTGGATTTGAGGATGATGATGAGTTTGGTGTGGATGATTTGTCTGGTAATGTCTTCCTTTTTTTATGATTTGTGGTGGTGGTGGGTTTTTTAGATAGTTTTTGGTTGCTTCTCGGATGATGTTGCTGTTGCTACTTTCACCATTGTATTGTTGCAGGTGAGAGGTGAGAAGAGAGGATGGGTTTGTCAAAGGGTGTGATAATAAAAAAAAATTCCATAACACCACACCACCAACCCTAGTAAAAATTCATCACATGTGATGAATTTGGGGTTGGTGATGTGGCACCATTTGACTGGGTGGGGTGTGTGATGAGAAGTTTCATCACATCCACCACCCCTCCCCCCTAATAATAAATGTATAAAATGTATTGTTTAATTAAACAGGAGAGAGAATATGCAGTTATTTTTAGTGTAATAATATGATATGTATGGATATACGGTAGGGAATGGGTTGGGAATGCTCATATATATCTAAATATTATAAGGGTAAAGTTAAAATACAAAGAGAGACAAAAATGAGAATTGTGAGAAAGATTTGTGACCATACAAAAAATCCTTTAAAAATAAATTCAAAAATAATAAAAAAAATCATAAATCAAAATATAAATAAAAAACGAAAAAATTTTAAAAAAATCATAAAATGTTTCCGCCATCATTCCCGTTAAAAAAAAATAATAAATAAATAACGAAAAAATAAAAACAAATATGATGAAAAGATACAATGCCAAGATTAAAGACAATGACGAAAATGACAAAAGACACAATTATAACTAAAAAAGGACACAATAAATAACAAAATATAACACAATGCTGAACAAAATATAGCACAATGTTGAGTAATATAATACAATATAAAGAAAAAAAATGAGACAATCAATGACGAAAACAAACCCAAAACACAGTGATAAACAAAAAGACACAACGGCTTTTTTCACTCACAATTGTGTGTTTGTTTTTTTTCTTTTTTTTGAGAACAAGAAAGACGGTGGAAACATTTATGTGTTTTTACTTTTTTCGTTTTTTTATTACATTTTTTGTTATGATTTTTTTATTTATTTTTTTTAAAATTTTTTGAGGGTTTTTTATGTGTGGCTACAAATCTTTTTCATTATTTTCATTTTTGTTTCCCTTTGTATAATAATTTAACCATATATTATAATTTATTACATTTAGAGTCCTCATGTCCCCCCTCCTCGTGCCACAAGATTGCTCCATTCGTGAATTCTGGTTTCTCATTCAATCTCTCCTTCACAATTCGATTGTCATGGGTTTTTCCTAGGTCTAGGTACCAAAATCATCAAAATGAGTTACATATATATCTCTAATAAATATTCTATCTCTAGGGTTTTCCACCACTCTTTCAACCTCAGCCTCCGCCACCTCTTCCACACCCTCCGCCGGCCGCCCCACACCCTCCTCCAGGCACCATAGCTGCTGCTGCTATTGATCACCATCTTCAAATCCACTCCCTGATCAAACCATTTTCTGTGTTTATGAAGCACCACCACTGCACCTCCGCCTTCATCTGGCCTTCCGTGCGTTTTTAGTTATAAACTCTCGTGGTTTAAAACCCTATTTGGGTTAAAACCCATTTTACCGGGTCATATAAAAAGTTCTTAATTGATGTAAACCATTTGTTCATTCTAGGGTATGTTCTCCTTCCTTCCTTCCTCCATCTGACCTATTAATTCCTTTTTGTAACATTCGTCGTTTGTTTAACTTGTATTTGTATTTGTATCAAAAACCCGACCCGTTTTAATCTTTCGGAACCGTCGCTATTAATAAAATGTTGGGTCTTATGTTCGTATACGTTACACAAAATCTCGGATCAAGAAAACATCTTTTTCGGTACGTTGAAACACCCATTTATGGCTAAAAACGAATTAAAACAAACTTAAGGGACTGAATTTGTCAAATATCAAAATCTAGAACCCCCCCTAGGGGTGCCACGTGTAACATCCCGAAATTTCTAAAGTAATATTTATTATATTATTTTGTCGGGTGAAATAAACGAGTTAGTTGAACGATAATAATAATAGCAAAATATGAAGACTTAGTAGGATAATTAGATGGGATTAGATATGGACCAAAAGGAAATATGGGCCTTCGGTCCATGGGCTTAAGGGAGTATAAATACCCCCTTAAACCCCAATCCTTTCCATTCCATCCATTTATCCATCCTAATCTCTACACACTCCAAAACACACACAACCCGAACCAAGATCCAAAGGCGAGGACCCGAGCTCGTTGGTGCTAGATCGTCGTGACGAACCAAAGCAACAAGACCAGCTCGTGTTCGTAGTTTGACTCATTTACAGTACGTTTATATCGAGAACTTGTTCGTTTAGGTTTGAATTAGTATAGAAATGATAGATCTGTGTTTGTATGGTAAAAACGAATCCAACAAAGCTAAACTTACTGAAAATGGATATGATTTGATGGGTTAATCGATTGATAAAAGAACCCGTAACCTATATGCCTAAATCGCACCCTTTAAACATCGATGTTAGGTCGATTTGATGGTTGGGGTTTGTAGGCGCTGGTCAGACGATTCCGTGGATACCTAAATCGAGTTATTTGGTTAAGAAACAAAGATGATTAAGGGATTTAAGGACGAACAGTACCTGCAGCTGGACAACTTCGCCTGCAAGCTAAGTTCACCTGATAAACTTCGCCTGCAAAGCTAAGTTCGCCTGATGACAACTTCGCTGCAAAGCTAAGTTCGCCTGATGACAACTTCGCCTGCAAGCTAAGTTCGCCTGATGAACTTCGCCTGCAAAGCTAAGTTCGCCTGATGACAACTTCGCTGCAAAGCTAAGTTCGCCTGATGACAACTTCGCCTGCAAAGCTAAGTTCGCCTGATGAACTTCGCCTGCAAAGCTAAGTTCGCCTGATGACAACTTTGCCTGCAAAGCTAAGTTCGCCTAAGGTTTAACTTCGCCTAAAGTCAAGTTCGATTAGAAAATAAATTAAAAACGATAAGTAAAAGTAAGCTAATACTAGGCCACCAGATTAAATCAGGCGAGTATTGATACGTGTAACTTATACAGTCAGCCGAGCTCAGTTAAAGAAGGGATTTACAACTATCGGAGGAAGAAGCAGAGTTCAGGTGAGTTCTAGCCCCATTTATGTGTTATGTTTTCGGGGCTGTGTGCATACTCGATATGTTTGTTAATACGCTTATCCTAAGAGATAAGTGTATGCCTTATGTGAATGATGTGATATGTATGAATGATTGCTTGATGGTACGTGAACGATCTTCGGATATTGCATGTACTGTCAGGTTGTAACGCTATGTATAAGGTAAGTATGATATGTATGCTTATGTGTATGAACGTGATAAAGTTAATAAAAGAAGGAAATGATGGTTGTATGGTTGTATGGTTACGAAAAGGGTACCGAGCCCTAATAATACTCGAGGTATGATGTATGGTTGTATGGTAACGAAGAGGGAATCGAACCCTACTAATATTCGAGAACTAGGGAACCGAACCCTACTAATATTCGAGGAAAGAGGGTACCGAGCCCTAATAATACTCGAGGAAAGAGGGTACCGAGCCCTAATAATACTCGAGGAAGGAGGGTACCGAGCCCTAATAATACTCGAGGAAGGAGGGTACCGAGCCCTAATAATACTCGAGGAATGTAGGGCGTAATGCTCTTTATAACGTAAGATATGAAAGTAAGTTAATACAAAAGAAAGTATGAAAGTATGAAAGTATGAATGAAAGAATATAAGTTTATGTGTATTGTATAGTGTATGATTAACTAGAACTCACTCAGCGTAGCTGGACTTTTAGTATGCACGCAGGTGAGTAGAATGAGACAGCTAGCTTGAGCGGGCACATGGTGGGCGAATAGGAGACTGGCATCTGAAGACTCAAGATGTTTTAATGTAATTGACGTTTATTTTGAAAGACAAGAATGTTTAATTGAGGCAAGTTTTGGATTGCTGTAACGTTTCATGAAAGTTTTTATATTCTGCGAAAGTTTTAATGAACTCTGATTTGTACGAACTGTGTTTATGAGTAAATCCTACGCTAAAGTAGGGCTACCGGGTTCGGGGCCTTACACCACGCCGCACAACCATCCCCTTCATGGTGGTCGCGCAACACCTAGATCCACCTGTAGGTCACCAATTCGTTTTTGTTTGTTTTGTGCATTGTTTGACCATTTTTAACCAATCACTTGCTTGTGTACCTCTTATGAGTAAACTATATTTTTTTTCACTATAAAAAAAAGTCCCATGCACCCATTTTGGTTTGCTCCTTCTTCTCCAAACTCTCTCAATCTACTATCTAAGTATCCATTCTTCAAGTTCTTGATAGTTTGACTTTTCAAGGTCAAACTAATACTAATATTTGTTTCTAACTAATTCCTATTAATTAAAGCTTGTTATTATAACTTGTTTAAAACATACTCCCATTGTTTCCTTGGCTTTCCCTTCTCTGGCCATGTCGGTTTAGGTGTACTGCTAGGCAAGACTTTTTGGAGGACTATTATAGTCCTTAATTAAACACTTTAATTTATGCAAGCTTACTAATGTTGTACAGTTTCTAATTAATTTAGTTTCCAAATCATTTTAATGAGTTCTATGGTATTGGGTATGTGGCCACCATTCTCGGTTTCATCCCGATTTAAGAGCCTAACCAAAGCCGAACTTTTTGTTTAAATACTTTATTGTTAACATATCGTATGTAAAACTTGAGTATTATTATTTCTAAGTTGTTCTAATAAGTTCTATGGTATTGGGTATGTGGTAACCATCCTCGATCTTATTCTGAATCAAGGACCAAACCAAAACCGAATTCTTGTTTAAATGCTTTATATTTAAAATGGTTTATTAATATGTTACAAGTAAGATTTGTGTATTATAATGACAGAATTACAGAAATTGTCCTTTATGTTTGCACCAAATTTCACTGGTTGTCCTTTATCTTTAAAATTAACATAATTTGTACTTTACGTTTCAAAATTTTATACCATTTGTCCTTTGACCCTAACCCAGTTAATTTTCCTCGTTAACTTTGGTCATGTGCAAGGCACATAAGGGTAAATTAGTTATTTTACCTATTTGTTTAAAAAGCATTTGAAAAAATAACAATTAAAATTAACAAAAAAAAATACTCATTCTTTCTTTCTTATCCGTCCCGTCAAGCCGTCAGCAACCCCTCACCATCACCACCATCCACCCCCCACACCCACACCATCACCACCATCCACCCCCCACACCCACACCATCACCATCTTCATGATTCAACCTTCAACCACCATCTCCACAAACACAACCATCTTTGTCTCCCATACCCTCCTCTGTATAGCTATCCCCTTTTAAAGATGAAGCCGCAACCGGAGCCGCCGGAGCCACCGGAGCTGAAACAACAGCCAAGAGATCAGCACCAACCACATCACTCTCACTACTATTCTTCGTCGGTATATTCGCATCCTTCATAACTCTTCCACGACACAGTTGTCGTCTCTACGGGCGTCAGCTCCACCTCAAACCTCTACCGTCCACCACCGCTTAATATTGTCGACGACTATGATGACGCCGGACCACCACCACCTCAACAGTCCCCGATTAGACCGAAACATAATGAACGGGCTTCAATTGTGGTTCTGATTTGGCTGATACAGAATGAATGGACTTAGATTAGACTCTCGATTTGGCCGGAAGACGGTGAATGAGCTTCAATTAGGGTTCCGATTAACCGGAATACGATGAATAGACATTGATTTAATGGTGATTGCCTTCCTTTATTCAAATTAATGCGACGGGAATGAAGAGGGTTGCAGTGGTGGTGGTGGTGGCTGGGAAAGAGAGTAGTAGAGAAGAAAAAATGGTGTGTAGGTCAGTTGTGGTGGTGGTGGGTTCCGGTGGAAATTTTGGTGGCCCGTGGAAGAAGATGGTGGTGGTGAACTGGTACTCGCCGGAGATGAAGCTATGTGGTTGTGGAAGAACTCAAAAGCGGAGAGGGAGATGGGTATGTATAATTGTTTTCTTTTAATTATTAAAACGTTTTTTAATAAAAGGATAAAATGACCATGTTGCCCTCATGTGTCTTGCACATGACCAAAGTTAACTTGGAAAACTAACTGGGTTAGGACCAAAGGACAAATGGTGTAACATTTTGAAACGTAAAGTACAAATTATGTTAATTTTAAAGATAAAGGACAACCACTGAAATTTGGTGCAAACATAAAGGACAATTTCTGTAATTCTG
Source organism: Bidens hawaiensis (assembly GCF_021521415.1). Classification (NCBI taxonomy): domain Eukaryota; kingdom Viridiplantae; phylum Streptophyta; class Magnoliopsida; order Asterales; family Asteraceae; genus Bidens; species Bidens hawaiensis. Next base: position 13,169 of record NW_027501502.1, on the reverse strand, counting down.
TCTATTATAATTTCTAAGTTTATTTTAATAAGTTCTATGGTATTGGGTATGTGGTAACCATCCTCGGTCTTATTCCGAGTCAATGACTGAACCAATACCAAACTAAACCGAGTTTACTCGCTTAAGACACACAAGTTGTGTTTTGGTCCACCGAATCTCGTATTTTTCTCTAAAACTATATTATAAACTAATTTTAATTTTTTTCTCAAAATACTTGGCATGTCGGATCCAACTTGATCTCATAACAAGTTTGGACCGATAAAACCAAACACTTGCTTAACGGACGTTAAGGTTCTTCTTAATAGAACTACACACTTGGTTAAGCTTCTTTTGATTTCATTGAGTTATCTCATAGCATTTATCACTTTGGAATCTCGACTTCTGGCTTGACCAATTATCAAGACTCGAATCAATAAATCCGAACACTCGTAAATCTTGTCTTAGTATCTATTTAACAAAGGGTCTTGCAATAGCATAATTATACCCAAATACCTACTTAACAAAGGTTAAGTAAAACTAATGAATAACATACCAAGACCCGAATTCGAGTAAACTTATTTTTCTAAAACCATTACTTTAATCCTTATGTATTTATTCTTTAACTCTCAAACTTTAGTTATTTTTACTTGTCATACCATTTTACTTTAAAGCTTTCAAGTCCATCTACTAACTCAAGACCCTCTTTAATCTAGGTCTTGCTCATTGAACTCACCTTTCCGCTTTAACACAAACAAATCCTCCAAGTTACTTAATTCATGTGAGTACATTTTATCCCCCATTTTCCATTTTACAATTTGTGGGTAACATGCATACTTATTGAAAACAAGAATGCTTTATAATACTCTATCCTCAAACCACAAACTTTAGGGTGTATGATACTTAGAATACTTGCTCTATTGTGTGTTATATGTTTTATATGCTTTACGTGCACGAGTGTTTATTTTTATGCTGTTGTGGAGCCTCAATAAGTATGATCATACGCACCACTAACTACTTAGCCTTGTGCAAGTAGAATATGGCCTCGTTATCCGAGTATGTCGGTTGTTACCAATTAGAAAGGATCATCATTTACTTATGATTTATATTCCGCATTTGATGCTTTTATTTATACTCTCATATACGTTTGTGGATTTCGCCTCATATTATATATAATCAAAACTATGAAATTGCTCACCAACATACGCGTTGACAAATATTATTTTATGCATTGTTACATTGATTATTGGTTGATTTGAGTTTGAAGATGCTATCTTATTTGAGATCGTTTAGGTTATTAGAAAAATGAACAATTAAATTCTTATATTTGGTGTTATTTGTATGAACAAGATGTGTTACTTTTGGTGACTGAATGAAATTAATGAGTTGTTTAAATATTGTCACTTTAATAGTGTCTTATGTTCTTGAGTAATCCATTGCACCCCGACATGTTCCGTCGCCTTTGGTCGGGGTGTGACAGATTGGTATCAGAGCCATGATTATAGGAATGGCGGTTAGACGTAACGGCCTAGTATAGTTTTGCTTTAGGGTCCATATACGTCTTGCTTATACGTGTTACCCTACTTGATTGTTCATTACACTTATATATTTATTTGCTTCTTTATTTCATTTAATCCCAAAAATATACAGATGCACACACTCTCATAGTATTCCAAGGTATCCTTATCTTACCGAAAAAGTAGATTTTTATGATGCTTTTATGGATTACAAACTTAATTTGGATCCTGTATTTATAATCTCCTTAAAGCTTGACTCTATAACGGCTTTGTAGCCACATTAGGGGGCGAAACACTATGAAACAATCATTTGACAAAAATATTCCAAGAATCGAAGGTGATTTACTTACCTGGGATGATTGAATTGTAGTGTTCGTCTTCTAGGCCAACGAACCGTGTTATACATGTCAACAACTTTAAGTTGTCGAATGCAAGCGTTCCGGTTGCCTCCTTATATTTTTGTTGGAAGCATAAGAGCCACAGTGATACGTTAACTAATGTTTTCAACATCCTGATTGCCTCATCGTTTACTTGTTATTGTTATAATTACGATGTTTGGGACAAAACGTGTAAAACACGGTGATTTCGTGCACATGTTCAACTCCCCACTTTACCACGTGTTTTAAGATTTAATGTTGGGACAACTAGTCATGGTGGTTCATGCAAGTTTTCCCGCTTTTATATCCTAACACAATATTTTCAAATTTAAAAGACTTCACGTTTTATTTAATTACTTGATTTACTAACAAAAGGAAATATTTTTTTTTCTAACATCCTAATCCTTATAACTCTAGGACACACAATCATTAACACCCATGTTTACATATTATCCTCATACTTATGTCAATTACACCAAACTTATGTCATTTCTCTTTTATTATTTTAGAATGCCTCATCTCCGTTACCACACTCGCAAGAATAACTCTGGTTGTTAGATGGCCGCTACGGTTGCTAGAGAGATCGCCGCTGTGATTCCCGGACTGATAACTCAAATTCAAGCCACCCAACCCACCGTTACTCAAACAACACCTAACCCTGCACCTTTTGCCTTGAAAAATTTCACCGGTGCCAACCCATCTTAGTTTCATGGCAAGAACGGTGCCACTACTTTGTTGCAATGGTTTGAAAATATGGAAAGCGTTTTCAATCTTTGTGAATGTCCCGAATCCATGAAAACCATGTACGCCTCAAGCATTTTCGAGGGAACCACCCGCACTTGGTGGAATGGTGAAACGTTCTCCAATGGGACGGAAGTAGCTATGGCCTACTCATGGACCAAGCTCAAGGAAGTCATGATGAAGAAATTTTGCCCAAAACATGAAATCTAAAAACTCGAATCCGAATTTTGGGAACTTAAGCAAGAGAGTGGTGACAATTCCGCCTACTCTAACCGCTTTCATGAGCTTAGTCTCTTGGTTCCTCACTTGGTCACTCCCCTCGAACGGGCAATTGACAAGTATGTCGGCGGTTTACCTATACAAATCCGCGACTCGGTGATGAGTAGTAAACCACAAACCCTTCACGATGCATTTACCTTAGCCGATGCTCTTTCCGAGAACCATGTCAAAGCCGGTACCCTCACTATCAAAAGCTCCAAGAAACCCAACGAAAAGAGTACACCCGAACCATCAACCCTCACCAAAGTTGACCCTCAACCTCAATCCATAAACTACTCCAACTCATCCCACAACTCCAAAAAGAAAAGCAAACCCAACTACCGAAACTATGTCGTCACTCACCCACCTCAATCTGAATCCCAAGAACTTCAAAACCGAAAACCGTATTTTGACACTCATCCCTTGTGTATCACTTGTCAACGCCATCATCCCTATTACTCCGCTTGCCACCATTGGTGAGGGTTGATGGTTCGGGTGTACTCTTTTCGTTGGGTTTCTTGGAGCTTTTGATAGTGAGGGTACCGGCTTTGACATGGTTCTCGGAAAGAGCATCGGCTAAGGTAAATGCATCGTGAAGGGTTTGTGGTTTACTACTCATCACCGAGTCGCGGATTTGCATAGGTAAACCGCCGACATACTTGTCAACCACGGATTTGCATAGGTAAACCGCCGACATACTTAGTCTCTTGGTTCCTCACTTGGTCACTCCCCTCGAACGGGCAATTGACAAGTATGTCGGCGGTTTACCTATGCAAATCCGCGACTCGGTGATGAGTAGTAAACCACAAACCCTTCACGATGCATTTACCTTAGCCGATGCTCTTTCCGAGAACCATGTCAAAGCCGGTACCCTCACTATCAAAAGCTCCAAGAAACCCAACGAAAAGAGTACACCCGAACCATCAACCCTCACCAAAGTTGACCCTCAACCTCAATCCATAAACTACTCCAACTCATCCCACAACTCCAAAAAGAAAAGCAAACCCAACTACCGAAACTATGTATTCACTCACCCACCTCAATTTGAATCCCAAGAACTTCAAAACCAAAAACCGTATTTTGACACTCATCCCTTGTGTATCACTTGTCAACGCCATCATCCCTATTACTCCGATTGCCACCATTGCACGATGTCACACCCCCGTCTCCGTCCTGGGAGTGTGATCAACAGCTGGTACCGTTTTTGTAATTATGTAAGTGTTACGGGTTTGTGTGGAAATTTTAGCGTGGATTAAAATATTAATACTTAACAAAGCATGGGATTAAAAAGTTCCCGATATAATGTTTTACCAAAGATATATTATTTACATAAACCACCATTCGTATTTAATGTTTCACAAAATGATTTGAGCCATCAGATCGCCTAAATATCACTTTTTCCTTCCCAAGCGTCTAATCTTCTTTACATGTAAAACAGTTTGAAAATACGTCAGCAACACACGCTGATGAATAAGCTTACGCATAAAATATTTTATTTACTTAATTACCCCTCGAGACATAAGTTAGGTCTCGGCCCATCGTGGCTTAGTAATAATAAAGTTAAAACATAAAACAAAATTACAAACTTAAGCTCTACTCGAAACTGCTTAGCAAACACCGTATCGTTCGAGATTACCTAGCTACCATCAGTATACACATGACTACCCTCTCTCAGACGTAACTTAGGTTCGACCCATCGTGGCGAAGGCATATAACCAGGTATGGCGCGGTGTGCCCACCGTCTAACCACATATGTAAGGATCCAAACAAAAGACAGCCTGATGGCCAACGATTACTCTTGTTTATAATGTTTTAGAGATACGTAATATCATGTATTTCATTTATTTGACTCTATAATACAAGTAATATAAGTTGGGCATATTCACCTTTTAAAGGATCAGCTTTACTTCACTGATCGGTCTTTTCTTAAGCTATCTCGGACCTATAGTACGAGTATAACCTTTTGTTAATACCAGATTTTTAAACCGGCTTAAGACCTTTAGTCTCTTTTGTATAAACTTTACCCAATTATATTTATTTTATAAACCTTTAGTTCAAAACACTTTTCTTTTATTTTACAAGTTTAAACCTTAGGTTTTTACTTGTTTACTTTTCTAACACTATGTTTTTCTTGAAGAAACGTATATTTTATTTCTTTAATTATTATTTAAGAAATTCAAATAATAATAATAATCTTATCAATAACAAAGATATATTTTACATCACATATTTCTTATTTATATATTTCTTTGTTATACTTTCTGTTTGTTTATTTTCGAGGTATCGAGTATATCCTCGACTTAGGGTTTTAAGCCTTTCAATATTTTATAATACTTTATTCGGGCATTATCCCTACCTTGTTCGGATGATTATTTTCTAAACTCTCGGACATCACTTCGACGCTTGCACGTATATCAAGAATCTTGATTAACAACTCATTGACACACAGATCGAGGCACACTGGTCTTCAGAACTCGTCAACATGCACTTCGAGGCGGGGCGTCGTCTTGTCTCGGTGTGGCATGCACTTCAATGCAACATCGTCGGTTTATGACACGAGATTCGAGGTATCGTTGATTTTGGGCATGAATTACGAGGTAACGTCGGGGCACGTTTTACGAGGTAGTGAGCGAAAGTTTTAGTGAGATTATAAGGGAAGCCGTCGCGCATAGAGACGTAGCTTGGATGAATCACCAGTAGATTTTCCACATGGGTGACGCGGTGCCACGAGTCTCATTGTCAGACCACGTCATCGCAATACACGATGACGTTGGGTCAAAGGGAGTCGCGTATCGCGATTGGCCGGAATTTCAGATTTTTCATTTCTGTCCTTTAACTTTGAAAACCTGGTATTTTTGTGTAACAAACCACAAAAATAAATTAAAGGAAAAAGTAAGGAAATGAAAGGAGAGAAAATTCCATCCCACATTGGTGGAGGAAAGAAAAGGTGATGATTCCACCATGATATAAATAGGATTGTAAGTCCTTGTGCCACATCGCTAAATTACAAAAATTGTGAGCTCTTTATAAGAAAGAAAACTCAAATGGTAATGTTCTTATAAGACATATCACACCTAGTAGTCCTAGCAGAGGGTGCGAAGTACCCGAAAGCGCACGGGCACGGGCTCGGGCGAAGTGAGACGGGTGCAATGTGGCGCGTTGATGGGGCACTTTGCACTTCGCTCTAGGGCTGAATAGGCAAAGCAATGAGATTCTTCGCGATATGCGACACCCTTTGCCTATGGCCATCGCGTATCGCGATGGGCTCCAGAATCAGCTATATATAGATTGGCAACGGGACATTCTTCCTTTCTCAAAATTCTCTTTTCTCTCCGAATTCACACACACATATAATTATATATTAAAAGTATAATACTGAGTGTCGTAGCGATATCCTATCCGATCGAAAGAAACTAATATACACGAATCCAAAGGCTCTACCTATTAAGGTAAAACATTGTGCCATCGTGTAAAGTTTCTACTCTCGTGATTATCGTTATGATTGTTGCTTTTATACTAATCTAGATATACTGCATTGTGTTATCCTAGGTGCTCTATACCACGAGGCGTTTTCTTTAATTGTAAACTTGCAAGGTGAGACATTCGAGTTTTTGTACCGCTCACATTTGTGTGAGACAACTGTTTTTCCGACACTGTCATGATGATTTCAAAACCTATAAAACTCATGACAGATGGTCTAAATGTTTTCAATTATATTTTTAAAGTATTCTAAATACATTACAGTGACTAAGTCTCTATAGACTTACGTGATGATTACTACTAGTATTGTGGGGTTTTATATACAAGACTTGCCTAATGGGCTATTACACGTTACTTATTGGACAAGTGTTAGCCAATAAGTAATATGACCACAATCATAGATACGGTCGAGTGACAAGTACCTTTCGGTAATTTGTAAGCAGACAGGTGTAAAAACATCTTAATGCTGTAACTGTAAAATGTGTCATTTACAAATGAATGTACTCACTAGTATTTCTTGCTGATCAAATATTTTAAACATGTTTCAAGTGACTTGTTAGAGACAAAGGAATGATGCCTGCGGGCTTCCAGCTTAAATAAGTGGCTTGTCACCAGAATAAAGAAACGTGTTTTGTAAATTAGGGTTTATCCCTATAAAGTTTATGTTTGTATCAAAATGGGTTAAACTCCCAGTTTATAATAAAAATAAACATGGTGTTTTATAACTCTGATCATTTTCCTAACTACGGTTCTGATGAAATAGTCCACTACAAAATAATTTAATAAACACCGATACCACCACTCAATGTTCACGGCTTCCCTCCCAGGGTATAGGGGTCGGGGGCTGTGACAGCTGAAGTGGTATCAGAGCCACTGATTTAAGCAATATGGGTATTTTAAAATTAAGAGATAGGAAATACATGTGTTAACATATGTGTTAACCGTACAAATAAAATTCTCACCACACGTGAAAATAAATAGTATTTTCTTTTAGAGTTCATTGTTTTATTGTTTTTGCTTAACAACATGAGTGAGCTAGTTAAAGCTTTCGAAAACATATCCGTTAACACTACGGATATGGAAGAAGGACAAACCATTGAACAACACCCTGAACCTATTGTCTTTCAAGCACAACAACCTGTAGAATAACCAAAGCCCAAAAGAAGAAGAAGGCTCAAAGACTGGCAAAGAGGGTTAAGAAAAAATAAGAAAGGAAGACCTCAGTCATACAAACACCACCACAACCTGAACAACCAACTCAACTACAACCAATTGAACCACCACTAACTTTACCACCACCGTGTCAACAATACCAATACAGGGGCGACTAGGCAGATGCCTAGATGAATGTGAAATCTTTCAACTGATATTCAACGATATAGGTGCAGCAAGTTCCAGCAAACCTAATATGCCATCCCAGGACCCAAATAATACACTACTCCCTGATGATATTATCAACCAAGCCCAGTTGGAAGAATGGTGGACAAATGATTGGCAATATCAAACAATGATGACAAACCTTATGCACCATTCCACGCTGAAACCGCAAACTACCCCACCATGACACCGGAAATGATAGCTGAGCTCCGTCATTATGGAGAAGAATTAATAGATACTGGAAATAGACTGAGAAATACGGGGGAGAACTTAACCTGAAAATACTATGAACGAGAACCATGCATATAAACCATATATATAAGATTTATATGTTCATTATCGTAATTTCTTTGATAAAAAAAAGTGTGTAGTGACACATATATGTAAAAGTGTGTAGATGTAAAATATAGTGATGCATATATATATAAAAAGAGTAAATGTCGCAAAGATCAACGATTTTGACATATTTTGTGCCTATGTGTTATTTTATGCTTGTGTGTTATTAATATCTTGCTTACCTTATTATTTGATTATGATATTAATAATTTCTTTCTTATATAGGTCAGATGTCGAATGAGCACAATTACAAAAATGAGCACAATCACGAAAATTAGCATAGTCACGTTAATGAGCACAATCACATAAACGAGCATCATCATGAAATTCATAATCAAGAAAATCGTCTGATTATGAATGTTATTAAAAATATGATAGCTCTGAAAATTAGTGAAGCAATTCCTTTAATTGCTGATGCTATTAAACAACCCGTTTCTGTAATTAGGCATAAGACCGAGAGTAATAAACACAAGGCTAACACTGAGGCTAGTCATAGTGTGAATGGAGGAAATAGCAACCCATTACCCAAAAAGTCAAAAGTTCACGGTTGTACTTACAAGGATTTCTTAGCTTGTAAACCAACCAAATTCTCTGGAAATGAAGGACCTATTTCAGCACTACATTGGTTAGAAAAGACAGAATCTATAATAAGAATCAGTAAATGTGCTGAAGAAGATAAAATAATATATGCTTCTAACCTCTTCATTAATGAAGCAATGGAATGGTGGAATACAGTCCTCCAGTTAAAAGGTAGTCACATAGTCTATACTATGACATGGGAAGAGTTTAAAGAAATAGTAGAAAAGAAATTTTGTCCTCTTCATGAAAGAGAAAAGATTGCTACTATGTTCTTAAATCACAAGATGGAAGGTGTGAAGTGTCGTGAGTATACGACAAAATTCTTTGAATATGCAAGAACGGTACTGGCTTTGGCTTCGCCAGAATCAGTACTAATTTCTCGTTATATTTGGGGATTAGTAAGCGAAATCCGCAATCTAGTAAAGTCAGCTAGACCTTAGACTATTGAAGAAACAATTGAGCTAGCTAATACCATGACAGACGGATTACCGAACTCAGGAAGAAAATAAAAAGAAAGATCTAGCCCAGAAGAAAGGAACAGGGCAATCTTATGCTCATCCTTTTTGTAAAATTTGCAGAAAGAGGCATTCAGGGAGATGCGCTTTTAAGAAAACTAAGTATTGCAATTATTGCAAAATGGCTGGACATACGGATGAAGAATGTAGGAGAAAAGAAAGACGTGTTTACTATAACTGCGGAAAACCTGGCCGCATCCGTCCAGAATGTCCAAAGCTGATAAAGGTGCCTTACAACAAAATGAAGAACACAGATGGACCTAAGAAGAATGCACAAGCTTTTCAGTTTACTGCACAAGAAGCAGCAATGATTCCAGACGTCATTGAGGGTACGTTCCTTATCAATAACGTTTACGCTAAAGTATTGATTGATTCCAGAGCAAATCAATGTTTTATAAACACGAAGTTTTGCCAAGCCCTAAATCAAACACTAACCAAACATAATCAAGTCTGCACGGTGGAAATGCCCGATGGAAACTCCATTCATATTCATGAAGTACTTCAAGAAGAAAACATAAACTTACTAAGCTACAAGTTTAAAGCAAATTTACTCCCAATGAATTTGGCTGGATTCGATGTCATACTAGGAATGGACTGGTTAGCATCCAATCATGCTCGAATCTTGTGTAATACAAATTCTATAGAAATCCGCATGCCAACGGGAAAAATCATTACCATTCAAGGAGATAAAATGCTCAAGCCTAGAAAGTTCATATCCGTAATGAAAGTGGCAAGCTATCTAAGGAAACACGGCGTAGCATATATGATTTCTGTAATCATTAGCGCCAAAGGAAAAAAGCTAAAAGAAATTCTGGTAGTATCAGAATATCCCGACGTCTTTCAAGAAGATTTACCTGGACAACCGCCTGATCGTGAAGTTGAATTCAGAATCCATATAATACCAGGAATAGCGCCAGTTGCTAAAGCACCATATAGATTAGCGCCAACAGAGATGTTAGAATTAAAGAGGAAATTAGATGAATTGCTAGAAAAAGGTTTTATACTACCTAGCTCATCACCCTGGGGAGCACCAGTGTTGTTTGTCAAAAAGAAAAATGGGTCAATGCGTATGTGTATCGATTAAAGAGAATTGAATACAGTCACAATTAAGAATCGGTGTCCCTTACCGAGAATTGATGATTTATTCGATCAACTCCAAGGAGCTCGATATTTCTCTAAAATTGATTTACGCTCAGGATACCACCAATTAAAAGTGCAAGAAGAAGATATTCTTAAAACAGCTTTTAGATCAAGATACGGTCATTATGAGTTTACAGTCATGCAATTTGGTTTAACTAATGCACCAACTGCATTCATGGACATGATGAACCAAATATGTAAACCATATTTGGATAAATTTGTAATCGTTTTTATAGACGATATACTTATTTATTCCAAAACTAGTGAAGATCATGTCAAACATCTTCATAAACTTTTGACACTATTGAGAAAAGAGAAGCTTTACGCTAAATTCTCAAAGTGTGAGTTTTGGTTACAGGAAGTACAGTTTCTAGGACATTTGATTAACCATAAAGGTATTCACGTGGACCCTGCTAAAATATAAGCTATTACAAAATGGGAAATTCCTAAAACTCCTACAGAAATTCGAAGTTTCTTAGGATTAGCAGGATACTATAGACGTTTCATTCAAAATTTTTCCCAAATAGCAGTTCTGTTAACCAAGTTAACGTGTAAGAATGTCAAGTTTGAATGGGGACCTAAGCAAGAAGAAGCTTTTGTAACTTTGAAGCAAAAGTTAACAAATGCCCCGATACTCGTACTACCCAAAGGAACTGAAGATTTCACAGTTTGTTGTGATTCTTCTAAATCAGGATTGGGATGTGTACTAATGCAACGGAAAAATTTATTGCTTACGCATCTAGACAGTTAAAGAAGCATGAAGAGAATTGCACCACACATGATTTAGAATTGGGAGCAATAATTTTTGCCCTAAAGATCTGGAGACACTATCTATATGGTAGTAAGTTTACTGTATTCACAGATCATAAAAGTTTAAAATATATTTTTGGGCAAAAGGAGTTTAACATGAGGCAAAGACGCTGGATGGAAATTCTTATCGACTATGATTGTGATATCCAATATCGTGAAGGCATGAATAATATAGTAGCCGATGCATTAAGCAGAAAAGAGCAAGAGAAAACTAAAAGAGTGCGAGCCTTAAGGTTAGAACTTCAAATCAATTTAATTGATGTTGTAAAGAATGCTCATAAACAAGCAACAGAAGAAAATAATATTGTTAATGAGAAAAGAAATGGTACCATTGATCTACTTGTCAAAGGAAATGATGAAATTCTCCGAATGGAGAACAGGATCTGGATACCAATCATAGGAGGATTACGAGAAAAGATTCTCAAAGAATCCCATAAATCCAAATATACAATGCATCCTGGAAGAGATAAAATGTATCAAGACTTGAAGAAAATATATTGGTGGATAGGAATATAACTAGTTATGTTTCAAAATGCTTAACATGTTCACAAGTTAAAGCAAAACATCAAAAGCCATAAGGATTACTTCAACAATTATAAATGCCAGAATGGAAATGGGAATATCTAACAATGGATTTCGTTACCAAATTACCTACCAAAAGAAGAGGTAATGACACAATCTAGGTAATTGTGGATAGATTAACAAAATCAGCTCATTTTATACCAATGAATGAAACTTTCAAAATGGAACAATTAGCTAAGCTGTATGTAGACAAAGTTGTCTCATTACATGGAGTTCCATTATCCATTGTATCGGATCGGGATAGCCGTTTTACTTCTCATTTTTGGAAAAGTTTCCAAGTAGCTATGGGAACAAAATTATACTTGTGCACAGCATACCATCCACAGACTGATGGTCAAAGTGAAAGGACCATAAAAACATTGGAAGACATGCTGAGAGCATGTGTAATAGGGGGTGGAAATTGGGATGAACATTTACCACTAATAGAATTATCCTATAATAACAGTTATCAAACAAGTATTAATGCTGCCCCATTTGAAGCCCTTTATGGACGAAGGTGCAGAACTCCAGTATGTTGGGCAGAAATAGGAGGAAAACAATTATCAGGTCCTGAAATTATACAAGAAAGTACTGATAAGATAAACCAAGTTAGGGAGAGATTAAAGATCGCACGAGATCGTCAGAAAAGTTATGCAAATCATCGACGCAAACCATTGGAATTTCAAGTTGGAGAAAAAGTGCTACTGAAAGTATCTCCATGGAAGGGAGTAATCCGATTCGGTAAAAGAGGAAAGTTAAGTCCACGATTTGTTGGACCATTTCAAATTAACAATCGAATTGGACCAGTAGCCTATCAACTCGAATTACCAGAGGAAATGTCAGATATACATGATATATTTCATGTAAGTAACTTAAGGAAATGTTTAGGTGATAAATCACTAAATATACCCCTTCAAGATACAAAGGTAAATTAAAAGTTGAAATTCGTTGAGAAACCTTTGCAATTTGAAGATAGAAAGATCGAGAATCTTAAGCATAAAAGAATAGTTCTGGTAAAAGTGAAGTGGGATTCAAAACGTGGACCAGAGTATACTTGGGAATTGGAATCGGAAATGAAACAGAAGTACCCACACTTATTCCAAGTAAATCTCGAGGACGAGATTCAAAATAAGGAGGGGAGACTATAACAAATCACAAAAATAAATTAAAGGAAAAAGTAAGGAAATAAAAGGAGAGAAAATTCCATCCCACATTGGTGGAGGAAAGAAAAGGTGAGGATTCCACCATGATATAAATAGGATTGTAAGTCCTTGTCTACCACGTGGCGTGCCACGTAGCAGGTCTAGGGCTGCTAGGCAAAGCTATGAGATTATTTGCGATACGCGGCGCCCTTTGCCTATAGCCATCACGTATCGCGATGGGCTCCAGAATCAGCTATAAATAGATTGGCAACGGGACATTCTTCCTTGCTCAAAATTCTCTTTTCTCTCCGAATTCACACACACATATAATTATATATTAAGAGTATAATACCGAGTGTC